>NC_039274.1:23182658-23292658 GCF_003368295.1 Carassius auratus
TTCGCCATCAGCTGTCCATCTCAGTATCCAGTTGTCCCGGCTCAAGTGCTGCAGTCACTGGTGTCCTTGGCAGGAAGAGGTCGTCATCGTCTCCAGCCATGTCGCTAGCTTGATCCCAAGGGACTGCGGGACTGGATGCACGCACATCTTGGCTCACTGCGGACAAGAGAAGCACAACACACACACAAAGAGGCCAATGCAAGTTCGTTCTCTGGTTAACGAGCTATCGTACGGCTATGCCGTCTCTAAGAATTTTGGCTAACTGATGCAGACAGTTAGACAGGGAGGCGGGTCCAATTAGGGTCGGCCCAAAATAGAGACTTGACAGGGGATAGCCTCGTGGGTCACCTGGTGACACCGGCTGCTCGGTTGTCGCTCTACTACTTAGCTCTCCTTGGGGTCTCTCGGTGAACTGCAAGAAACAGAATCACAACAGCATGCAAAAAGGTGAAGATAGGAAAGAGCACCGTGAAAACAAAACACCAAATAAATTGGTCTGCAATGAAATGGAATGAATAAGAACGCTAGAAGTGTTAGGTAGAGAATAAAAAAAAAAATTAAGCCTGCTGTTTTTCACAAGAGTTTCTGCTAGGGGCCTACAGCACGTGCGGCTAGGGGAGTAAGAGACCTAGGAAAAGGGTGTGGCTTACAGAGGAAAATGGACCAAACACTTAACATAAATATCAGGGGGGAATATCTAATATTCTGCGCCTTATAATAAGTGGATAGGTTTTATCACTTTTGGTTCACCTGGTGGAATCCAGCGGCACGGTCAGCCTCCCTGGCGCTCCCAAACACTCAACCGCAGTGTCCCTGGCCCTCCGTTACTCTGACGTTGCGCCCTCTCAAACAGCTTGTGACTTTTAACACAACCGGCAACACCAAGATGTCAACCGCCAGACAGCACTACAAAATTGGGCTGTTCCCCAGAACCCTCTCTTTAGAAAAGAAAGTGGGCCCCCGATTTAGCCCCCGGTTTAGGTACTGGTCCCAGAGATTGCGTCGTGTGTCAGCTGGACTGATTGATCACCGTTGGAGTGCCAAATTGCTGATGTCTTCCACTGCGTGGCGCAAACGAACAGAGATAAGAGGGACCGAGTTTCACTCACGGCCAGTGTTGGCAACGCCGGTTGGCCCCCTTGCTCACTGGAAACCTGAGATGACTGTCCTATCACCAAAGGAGTTCTACAATCAAATACACAAAGGATGAACAAAGGAAGCTTAAAGTGAATTAAGGTTTGGTTTGTTTAATCATCAACTGAGTAAATATATATGTAGAAATGAGAGGTAAACAGCTTTACCTAATGATGATAAAACAAAAACAAAAGCTTATGATAATGATGGTAATTATCAAAATAATCTAAGCAAAAAGAGAGAGGAAAGATAAACAACAAAAAGGGCTATATAGAATAAAATAAAATAAAAAGTTGAATAAAACTATATAAAAAAAAATAATAATAATAATAAAAATTAATAATAAAAAAAATTAAAGAGGAAAAAAAAATAATAAAAAAAAAAAATAATAATAATAATAAAAAAAAATAAAAATAATAATAATAATAAAATAAATAACAAAAGACAGGAATGAGCACGGGAGAAGAAGAAGCTGGTTTTCACCACAAAGGGGCGTATTCACTCTCTGTGGCTTAACCTGGTGGGCAGAAAACTTAATTCAAATTAAAAATTCAAAACTGGTTTAAATCTAAATTTAAAATAAGCAGGTGAGAAGAATTAATTGGAAAAATCGGAATAAATGCCCTATAATACCCAACGATAACAGTAATGTATCATTAATAATTATGAAATTAATCAGAAAGGGTAAAAGTAGATGAAGCAATTCAAAACAGAACCGAAAAGAAAGAGATCAGAGAGATGCAAGCTGTGAACTGACTTAACAGGTTACTGCCACTAGATGGCTTGCTCCCTTCTAAATGGGTTAATCAGTGGTTGGGCTGAGACACTTAATTTGCACTATTAAACAATTAAATTCTAATTCAAATCATGTTTGAACCAAATTCAAAGTAAATGTGAACAAAAACAGGCAAAAATTGTCTAATGCTGAAATAATATTCGCACGAGCAAAGCTGTTAATGCAAATAATTATTGATAATTTAGACAGCTAATTCAATAAATCACAGAGAGAAATAGAGGTTAGTAATTCGAGAGCCTTATCTGAAACGGCCAGAGATGGCACTCATGCAAGCTGGAATCAGAAGACAGGGCAACTTGAAACGTCTAAAATTCCCTCTGGTGTTTAAATAGCGGAATGACAGTCAGTTACACTATGATCTAATCTCTGTGCGCTCATCAGCGCTGATTCTCTGCATCAAAATCGCAACTCACAAACAGACAAAGGTTTTATGACCCTTGAGGTGCTAAATTAAACAGCGCGTGAGGCCGGAGCTTTTCTCTAACCAACACAAGACTGTTAATAACAGATTTTGTCCATCTGTTTTACCTCCCATAAACATTTAACAAAACAGCACTTATGATTTAAATGTTTTAGGTTTAAAATCGGGTAGCTAAGCCAATTTAGACCAGGAGTTTTTATCGTTTAAATTTTGAATATCACTGTGGCTCACCACGAAATTCAATAACGATACTTAATATGCAAGGCCTTTTTAACTGAATCAGAGGAACATCGCTCAGGTTCAGATTTACATATTACAATTAATAAAAGATTTCTTCATCTTTTAATTATTCATATGAAAATGTTGGTCTTCTCTTGACAGGAGACTTTTAACATTTACTGCAGTTTATTTTTATTAAAATAACAGTGACTATAGGTATTTTTAGAAACTGTTAGGCTGCTGTGCTGAACAGTTGCCTTTGTGCCAAATGAGTTCGCTCAAAGCGCGACTTAACTCACAATTCAAAAATGCGCATACATAATATTAACATCCAAAAATGCTCATGAAAATGAAAATGAATATTGCTCACAAAAACAAAGTTTGAACGCTGCCAAATTTAACTCCACCATTTAATGTAGCAACAATCACTTTCTGGGGAATAATTAACTCAAATGAAGTGAATATTCATGAGTCTATGAATATAACGTGCTTATTGCTTACAAATATTAAATTACCCAAAGAGGGAATATTTAATCATTTAAAGGTAACCTTTACTAGAATTAATTTAAGTTAATCTAGACAATCTGTTCGTCCAGCGAACTGGAAGCTAGACTTCCTTATCAAAATTCAATAAAAATACCCTTCTTACAAACTCCAAGAAATATTAATCTTCTGATCAGGAAAAAACAATATTTTCTGTGTCTGTACTACTAAGATTACTGAAATTAATTCATATAAAACAAAGCTCGTAGCGTAGATCACACGATTCAGGGACTTCGATCTCAATGAGCAATAAAACAATTCAATTCAAGCAAATTATAGGATTTAATAAAAACAGACTAAAGAGTACATAACTACAATTCACACGGAGTAAATATGAGTATATAGCAAAACGAAAATACAATTTAAACAAGGTAAATGAACAAGAATAATAATGAGATAAATGAGAGATAGAGATAAAGAGAGAGAGAGAGAGAGAGAGAGAGAGAGAGAGAGAGAGAGAGAGAGGGAAAGTGAAAGTGAAAGCAATCTCAGCGTGGCAATTTCAAACAGTTAACTTTGCAAGAGACCCCAAGTCATTGAATGATTTCACAAACATGGAATAGCCTAGACAACCTTAAACAGCAATTTTAGTTGCGATATAAGAAAGTACTTGCTTTGATTTGGCTCTTGTGCGTAGCTGCGCTCAAATTGTCCGGTCTGTGCGGCCTCAGCGTGGTTCTTTCCAGAGCAGATGATACGCGAGCTCGATGGTTAACGCGAAGGTAAACTTTGCCAAAAGATGACTAGACTTAAGTTCGTTTGGCTCGTGAAGGCAATTGAACGAAGTCAAATATCAGCAGACAATAAAGAAAAACTAGAATGAAACGAAAAGTAAAGAAGAATAACGGAGAACTTCTTGAAGTCCGGTTGCAAAGCTGGGAATCCTCTTTTCTCTCTGGCGGAATGCCCAGAATACAGGTTTCCCTGAGCTTTTAAGTAAATCTAGGTTTACACCTATTTTTTTAGTATGAGCCAATGAAGTGTAAACAAACTAAGGCGGGAAAAATCTTCTTTGTTTGCTGATCTCCGCCCACTGGTCTAATTTATGGCGATGTCAAAGTTAAACACTTTTCTTAAGCAAGATCGTTCCTCTGACACAATGCATCTTTTTGTAATTTACTATCAAGATTCGTTAAAGTCGTGTTTTTACGATTATCCAGACACTAAGAACTAGGCTTTTACCAGTCCCGTATCAAAAGATACAGACTTACTATTAACTAAATGCATCTAAAGTTTGCATTAAACACACAGTAACATTCATATATTCCATTATGCCGCATACATACATTTGAGCACAAAAAGGGAGACATTAAAATACATTTAGAGGTAGTTTAAGTAAAATAAGGTCCATGGGCCAGCAAAAATGCTTGTGCCTGTTTTTGAGTGTATGTGCGCCTGTTTCACTGGAATGTGCGATCAAGAAGGGGGGTTGTTTGTCTTCCCTTTTGAAGTTCGATATCGCATCTCTGGATAGTCTCCAAGGTGTTATAACTCTCATCCCCGCCAGGACATTGCCGTCATGGCGGCGCCCAGGGTGGTGAGTTATGTTGTAAGAGGGTTGTAAAACGAAAGTCCTTGTTTTTTCTTTAACTCACGTTCTGGTCTTTGAGTGTAGAATGTGTCAAAAGGGGTCAGGGTTCATTAACATGGAACAGATGGTTGAATACCATCCGCTCATTGGTGTTACACCTGTGCATGCTAATCAATGCCAATCGATGTCTCTGGGATCATTAGAAAATCACAGGCAGGTGACTTTGATCAGGGTTGGAGCTAAACTCTGCAGCACATTGGACTTCCAGGGCAAGATTTGAGAAAGGGCCTCCTAGTTCCTTGTTGCCTTGCCTTGTTTTTGACCCTGGACTGTTTCTGATTTCTGATTGTTGATGCCTGCCATGACCTTAGCCCTTTTATTGGATTACTATTTTGTCTCACCCTGGATTGTACCTGTTTGCTGTTGGGTGACCCTGGCTCTTTGGAATAAAGCCTGCAGTTGGATCAACTACTGCATTGTCACCCCTCCCCACGTTACAGATGTCTAACATGTTCATTCTATTGAGAGATTTAAATATTGTCCAGCATTGTTCCACAAATAGATTTAAAAAAATAATAATCTGTTCAATTAAGAGGTTTAAATATTGGTCAGTATTGTTATTGGTGGACTGTGTTTAAAGCAAGAGCAACCAATCCTCAAAAATGAAAATAAGATCGGATGTCACAGACTAAAAGTCTGAAAACTGAAAAAGTCTAATTCTAAGACACAAACCAGGAGAAAGAAGATAAGAAATTTAGGCTGGTTTGTTGTAAGGTTTTGTTCTGGATTACTTATCATACCGTAGGTGAACTATCCGCAATGTCTCTAGTTTGAAGCAAGGATCCGCCAGCAGAGAGAAAAGTTGCTGAAGTTCAAGAGTCAACCGCAAAAAGCTACTTAGTTCAAGTTTTCTCAGGTGTGAAGGGTTCTCTTGAAAAGCAGAGAATAATGCTGATGCCGTTTCTTGGTTTATAGAACAGACTTCCAACCTGCAAAAAGAGTTAAGAGAGTTCATGTAAACTTTTCTCTGTAGATTAAAAGATTAAAAATGAGCACACAGCACATTACAGGGGTCATGAACTGAGAAATTACATTTTCACTTTTGACATGTAACAGGTCAATGTACTATAAAAACATCCTGTGAGTTTTAGAACACAAAACTTTCTCATTAGTTCAAAAGAATATGTTATTAAAACCAAGCTGAAAAACTGTCTCTGCAGAAGAAAATTAAAGGGGGGGGTGAAATGCTATTTCATGCATACTGACTTTTTTACACTGTTAAAGAGTTGGATTCCCATGCTAAACATGGACAAAGTTTCAAAAATTAAGTTGTACGTTTGAAGGAGTATTTTTGTTCCAAAAAAACCTCTTCCGGTTTGTCACAAGTTTCGGAAAGTTTTTTTCGAGTATGGCTCTGTGTGACGTTAGATGGAGCGGAATTTCCTTATATGGGTCCTGAGGCACTTCTGCCGGAAGAGCGCGCTCCCTTATAGCAGAGCACTGAGAGCACAACAGACTTCACTGATCAGAGCGAGAGCGTCGCCAAACGTCACAAAAGAAGTGTGTTTTTGGTTGCCAGGGCAAGACAACCCTGCACAGATTACCAAAAGAGAAACAGATGTACAGGGATCTGGATGATTTCACGTGAACAATCGCTCTTGAAGCAACGTTTTGGTCACGCACTTCACTTCTGATCTGTTCTTCCCATTGCAAGTCATCAAGCCCATGAAGTTCAACCACCCTCTGAATATATTCTGGAGGAATTAGACCTGCATCGTTTAGCCTTGAAGTGACCAGGATCTGGGCAGAGGGAAGAAGGTTCCCTTTGAGAAGATTCACCAGCATGCAGATAACAGAGACCGGTGACACTGGGTCAGTGCATGTCTTGGTGCGCTTAAAGTTAAGAAGAAACCTAAATTCACCAAGTCCATCCCATATAAAGAGGATCTGAGACCGTTCGAGGGTCTCTGGCTTGGGTAACTTTGGAAAGATCAGATGAGTATGAGGAAGAAAAACAGCTCAGGCGGGTGGAAGTTTTTTTTTTTTTTTTGTTGTTGTTTCAATTAGAGAAACGAAAGAACGAATGATACACGGATTGCATAAAATCCAGACAGTTTTCGCTCCGAGATTAATTGCGGTGTCCGATTGCGGAAGACACCAAACACGATAAACAAGCCTCGTCTCTTGTAGTGTTTTTCCATTCTGAGCTCGTTTTGATGGTGGACTGTGTGACGCATATCGCGTGCTTCTTCTCTGGTAAATGTTGCATTGCGTTTCATCCGATTGTGAGTTAGAAAGGCCGTTTTCCTCTGACTAAATTAGGCTCTTGTTCACGCGTGAATTAAATCCTGGAGTATTTCGTTCTGGCATGCACATATCTCTCACCACATGAACCTATAGTTTCATTACTGGTAGAACTGAATATGAATCCCATCAATAAGAAGGGACAGTGAAACCTGTTGCTACATGTATAGAAAACGGAAAATATGTTATCTAATAGATTAGTTAATACAAATTGTGTCATCATTTACTTACTCCCCTTTTTTTTTTTTTTTTTTTTTTAATTTATTTTATAATAAGATAGCATATAGGTACATATAGTTATTGCAAACTCAAAGTTGGATCCCCTCCTGTTTCAGCAGCAAGAGCTAATAAGTGCCTGTGTGTATTTATTCATTAAATGGAACATGAAAGAGGACTTTTAATGATAGTTTGAAATATACATATTTCATAGATGATGCTTCCTGTTCCTTTATCAAAACAGCCTCATATGAAGAAAGTCTAAAGTCTTGCGTCGTGCTCATGAAACATCAAGCAGAAACAGTCTTAATAATGATAATTATAAAGCTCAACTCTTTAAAGATGATTTTAATTGAGACCGCTATAGATGAATATTTTTACTTTTTAAAATATAGCTACATTTTTTTTTTTATTTTAAAGAGTTTTAAAATTAACTGTTAAAAATGCAGAAATATTACTAATATGTATACTTTTTAATCTAAAAAGTTTAAGTTAAATTGATGTTGTAGCTCTTTCACTTCGGCCAGGTGGCGTTTTTTCTTTCCGGTGCTTTTTTTCTTCACCCAGCCTGTTCCCGAGCGCTGGTTCCCATGGCACGTGACTTATTTGGTCAGGGTCATCAGGTGTTCCACGTGCTGATGGTTCTGTGTACAGTCTGTCAGATCCACGCTTCATATCTGGACTACTTCAACCAGAGACCTCTACATGAAACTCCATTCTGATGGCGAGGCATTGTTCTTCATCGCGCTCTTCATTTTAACACTCATCACCTCTGCTCTGATAGCCTTGTATATGTCACGAAAGTAAAAAGATTACACGGTTAAACTAAGTAAATAATATGAATAGTTTGTCCTGCACTTTAATAGTGGTTGGTCAGCATGCTCTCAATGAGTATTAGAGTTATGGGCTGATGAAAATGTTTATTCAAGTCCACATAAGCTTTAGCTAACGATGTTTCCTGATCAATATTCTTGTTGGTCCTCAAACAACATTCCTATCATCAAACTTAGATTTTACAGTGTTAGGTTTGGGGTCTGTGTTTGTGTGTGCTGTTCAAGAACTGAACTTTGAGCAAATGCTTAATGTTCAAACCGATCATCATCTGTGTTGGTATTTTTGAATGTGTTTTTAATGAAAATGCTTTTGGTAAAGTGATGGTACAGTAATTCATATCACACACATCTCGTGTAACTGATGACAAACAGTAGTTTTATTTTTATGGTTGTTTTACATAATTTAGTCTATGTTGTGGCTTAGGGTTAAATGAAAATATATAAACTTAGAAAATGTCCTGGCAAAAACCTACCAGCAACATAATTACAGTTAATACACATTTTAATTAAAGTAAGTTGTAGTATGCTTTATACTACATGCTGAATATTCCTGACACATTTCTATCACTTAATTGTTTTGTAGGTGCTTCCATCCCCGTATCTTGCCAATCTGAGAACATTCTGTGAAAGAAAGTCCATCTTGTTCGGAGATGGTCATGTGGTTAGAGTAAACACTCAAAGTGAGTGTGTTTTCTTTTTTTGAGTAGTCAGTTTTTATATTTGGAGACATTTTTGTTAGCACAGAAATGAAAAGGTCAGAAAACAGGCAGATCTGAGCAGAGCTCGGACGTACCGTATGGACTGAGCGACAGGAAACCATTGACATCTTCCTGGAAACTGTTTGATGTATAGAGCAAACTCTCCACTGCCAACACACTGATAAACTTTATTTGAGGGAGGAACAGGGGGAATAAAAAAAGAAAGCATATTCACATAATATCCCATTATGACTGTTCTAAATGAGGTTTTGTTAGGAAAGGAGAATATGCAGTGGTTCAATAGTTTTCATAGTCTGTTGTTTAATTTATGAAATCATGGGAAAATGGGTAGACTATTTCAAATTGGCCCATAAAAAAACTAAAAGAGGAGTTGAAGAGTTCACATCCGATGACATTCATCCCAAAGGATGATGATGTCATGATGGCAGAGTGGTTTTGATTGTGGACTTGTTCATCATTATAAGGAAGGGGCACTATGATAACAGGATGGATGCACTTTTTTAAAGGGATAGTTAACCCAAAAATTAAAATGATGTCATTGTTTATTCACCTTCAAGTTGTTACAAACCTGTGGGTACAAGGTTTTTTGTTTGTGTTTTTGGTGAACTATCCCTTTAAAGTATTTACATAAAACTGTATGTACATTCAAATATAACAGAGTACTGTATACACAATAAGGCCTGTTCCAAATCACTAATGCACTACTCTGTGACATTTTGTGCAAATAGTGTGTTCACTCTGAAAATTCCAAAAATAAAAAAGTGCACTTTAAACACCCAGATGATGCACTTTACCGAAAAAAAAAAAAAAAAAAAAAAAAAAGTGTGGAATGTTGGACATTTTATTATTATTATTATTATTATTATTATTATTATTATTATTATTATTATTATTATTATTATATCCATTCCACATATTGAACAAAGAAAAAAAAAAAAAACTTTTCATCTATTGTTATTGATAGTAACTGTTAAAGGTCATTAATTTTTTTAATTTAATTTTATTTTTTAGATGAATGTTTCCAATCTGTATATTGTAGATAATGTATAGGCCAATGGGGTTTTCAGGGAAGTTGAACAATAATTAAGACTCAAAAGACTCTATGTTTAATATGAATAAGGGATGATTTATGAAATATCTGTACTGTATTTATAGTTAATGATGACACATTCACAAACTGAGTTTGTAGTAAACAGAACATGAACACGAGTAGAGCAGCTGATGATACTGAACTGCAGCACGTTAGAGCGATTATTATCGCAACAGAACTGGTTGCAACGGTTTTCGGATCATTATTACACTGAACCAAAAACCGTTTGTTTCGGACGCGTCCGATTCGAGGAGCTGATGATACTGCGCATGCGTGACTCAGCGTGAACCCTACTGACTCACTGAGCCGAACTGATTCTTTTGGTGATTGATTCTGAACTGATTCTGAGCTAATGTTATGAAGGGTAATCTGGCGAAATGTAAATTAATTTAATAACAAATACATGGCAATGTATTATGTATAGTAAGTGGATCATGGTTTCTGAAGTTGATGTCAGACGCTTCTTTGTGGAGTACCATTCTTTATTTGATATATTCTTGAAAATGCCATCCTATACTCTTACCTCTATGGTTCTGTTATTCAAAGAATCTTGAATCCGGGTGAACATCCTGCTCCTGCCAAGTATACCCATCTTATTTAACTTAATTAAAATCCCCTTTCAACAACATGTCAATTTTTTTTTTCAATAGTATAACCAAACCAGCTTCTTTGCTAACTTGAGGTTTCCTGATTTCATTTTCTAGACAAATAATTGGGTCCATTGTTTTGCGCCCATTACAAAATCCGCTTTGGTGAGGGGAGAACATTCCTCTTTTTTCAATTAGGGATTTGCCTTGACAATTAATTTTAAATCTAACTCCTTCACAAGTTCCTGAATGTTTTCTATCGTGTTGTTTCTTGAAGCTGCATAATCTGCGCGCCGGCTGTGGAGGCGTGGCTTTGGAGGGCGGTGTTGGAGGGAAGTTCAGTGATTGGTTTGAAATCTTACAGACTTTAAACCAATGAGCGACTCGCACGCTCTTGTAAATACAGCAGAGCGGGGTTCATGTTATCATTGTCTACATTTCTAACGTAGAAATATCGTACTCTTAACAATGAGCGGAAGAGGCAAAACCGGCGGAAAAGCGAGAGCCAAGGCCAAGACTCGCTCCTCCAGAGCAGGGCTGCAGTTCCCCGTCGGTCGTGTTCACAGACTTCTCCGTAAAGGAAACTACGCCGAGCGCGTCGGTGCCGGAGCTCCCGTCTATCTGGCGGCTGTGCTCGAGTATCTGACCGCTGAGATCCTGGAGTTGGCTGGAAACGCCGCGAGAGACAACAAGAAGACCCGCATCATTCCCCGTCACCTGCAGCTGGCGGTGCGCAATGACGAGGAGCTCAACAAACTCCTGGGTCGAGTGACCATCGCTCAGGGCGGTGTGCTCCCCAACATCCAGGCCGTGCTGCTGCCCAAGAAGACCGAGAAACCAGCCAAAGCCAAGTAGACCCATTCTACTCGGTTTCTCAAACAAAAAGGCTCTTTTAAGAGCCACCCATTTCATCTCCGAGAGAGCACTTTTCTAGTTGTACAATTTGCTCTTAAATGACAAATGTATGTAACCAAAAAATAAGTCACATTTATTACAACACTATGTGAACTTACAACAGCTTAAAAGTTTAGCTTTTAATAACCGTTATTCACAAACCGTAAAGCCACTCAATTTGATTTTATAATGGTATTATTTGTCTGAGGGCAAGCAAAAACAATTTTGCGCTTATTACAAATGTACACGCACACACAGAAAGATAGAAAATAATATGTAAACTGAGATCAGCAAGTCTGTGTTGCATATGCAAGTGTAGAAAGCAGTTGTGCCATATATTAAGTTATATATTGCTCTGATATTATGAAATGTTATGTGAGTGTTCGCATGTGAGGCCTGCTGGGTCTGAGTACAAGGAGATGTCACCATCACCTGCTTGTTGAGGAAAATTATTTGAGTAATGAGACAAAGTATTTATCAACCATGAGATATGGTGTTAGAGACATGGGAAACAATGGGCTAAAGAGTACAAAAGTAGAGATGTGTTTTTGTCACATACAAGGCGGAGCTCACTGCTATATTGTCTTACCTTCCTGCAATAATGCTACTTTATTTGACCGTGTTCTTTATTTAAGAAGGACATTTATATTACGATATATTTACTTGTGCCTTTTTCTTTATTTATTCCCTTTCTTTCTACTGTGTACTTATTTGACCAAAGCCTAAAATTTGGTATCCTCTTTAAGAATAATCGCTTTTGTAAACCTCTTTGAATAAAAGCGTGTATAAAATGACTAACTGTACATGTAGTGTAGAGTATTTGTTTGATCCGTAATAAATTAATAAACTGAACAAAGCATTTTGAGCGGGAAACAAACAGTTTCCCGTTTGAAAACGGGAGATGCGCACTCATTGGCTAGCAGTCCTGTACAGGCGCCACACATCAGCCAATCACAAGCTTCTGGACCATGACGCCATCCTAAAATGCTTTAAAAGCAGCTGTGTTGGATACACGGTTACACTCGTATTCTACTACAGTGATAAGACTACAGCGATGGCAAGAACCAAGCAGACCGCTCGTAAATCCACCGGTGGTAAAGCCCCGAGGAAGCAGCTCGCTACTAAAGCCGCCCGGAAGAGCGCCCCAGCCACCGGCGGCGTCAAGAAGCCCCACCGTTACAGGCCCGGTACCGTGGCTCTCCGAGAGATCCGCCGCTATCAGAAGTCCACCGAGCTGCTGATCCGCAAACTGCCTTTCCAGCGTCTGGTGCGAGAGATCGCTCAGGATTTCAAGACGGACCTGCGCTTCCAGAGCTCCGCTGTCATGGCCCTGCAGGAGTCCAGCGAGGCTTATCTGGTCGGTCTGTTCGAGGACACCAACCTGTGCGCCATCCACGCCAAGAGAGTCACCATCATGCCCAAAGACATCCAGCTGGCCCGCCGCATCCGCGGAGAGCGCGCTTAAACCCGCCGCTGACAAACACCCCAAAGGCTCTTTTAAGAGCCACCTACAACACTCTCATTGAGACCGTTTCCATTAGAACGATTGATGTAACACATGAGTAAATGTCTTAAAATTTGAAAAGAATAAGACAAATCTTCCTTGATTTAGATGTTATGTGTTTTAAACAGTTCTACAAAAATCACAAGGATGAAATCTAGAAAATGGAATGTGAATTTACTTTAAAATACATTCTGAACTGCTGTGGTTATGTTACCCTTAACTTGAATGTATATATATATATTATACTAAACATAAATACACATATTTGAAAAGTATCATAGATAGTAAGAACCTGAAGTTTATGAAATGGTGAAGCAGATGAAACATACAGGCACTGTTCATATAATTATAATATCATCAAAAAGTTAATTTTTTTCACTAATTCCATTCAAAAAGTGAAACTCGTATATTGTATTCATTCATTGCACACAGACTGATATATTTCAAATATTCATTTATTTTAATATCGATGATTATAACTTACATCTAAGAAAAATCTAAAATTCAGTATCTCAGAACGTTAGACAATTGTGAAAAGGTTCAATATTGAAGACACCTGGTGTCACACTCTAATCAGATAATTAACTCAAAACACCTGCAAAGCCTTTAAATTGTCTCTCAGTCTAGTTCTGTAGGCGACACAATCATGGGGAAGACTGCTGACCTGACAGTTCTCCAAAAGACGACCACTGACACCTTGCACAAGGAGGACAAGACACAAAAGGTCATTGCAGAAGAGGCTGGCTGTTCACAGAGCTCTGTGTCCTAGCACATTAATAGAGAGGAGAAGGGAAGGAAAAGGTGTGGTAGAAAAAAGTGTAGAAGGTAGTGGTGGGCGATACTGCAAAATTTGATCCGATACCAAATACATATAGGGTCAGTATCGCTGATACCAATACCAATACGATACTTTTTATTAAAAAAAAAAAAAAAGCTTTTGTGTAGGGGAGTGCAGCAGGTCTATGTCATTATTTCTGAGGTGAATCAATGATCAATTATTTAGGCAATATTTTTTATTAATGTATTGAAGTCCACAAAATTATTAGTTATTAGGCACTGTAGAATGAATTCTTTACAGCCTTAAAAAATATATATATATATATAAGAATAAAAAAAATGAAATAAAGTGCACACAATTATTACTGAAGAACAAACAAAGAACAAATATACCTATGCAATTACATTCCCTGAGCCCCCCTTCTGAATGTGCTTTCAGTTTCACTCCCTCAGTCCGATGCTCCTCGGCGTGTTGTGTCAGTGAGTCTCGTGAAGACACAACAATGACTCACAGCAGAGCAGCAGGAGGGGGAGGAGTAACAAAGTGGGCCAGGATGTGAAAGCAGCGTTTGCTCAGGATTGTAGAGGTAGAAGACACAAGCAAAGTATAATGAACGTAGATGAGAGATATTTGAATTAATATATCAATTCAATTACAATTGTATCGATCCGATACCAATACCAGTGTTACTATCGATATTTAGATCGATCCGCCCACACCTAGTACAAGCAATAGGGATAACCCCACCCTGGAGAGGATTGTGAAACAAAATCCATTCAAAAATGGGGGGGGGGATTCACAAAGAGTGGACTGCAGCTGGAGCCAGTGCTTCAAGAACCACTACACACAGACGTATGCAAGACAAGGTTTTCAGCTTCGCATTCCTTGTGTCAAGACACTCTTTAACAACAGACAGCGTCAGAAGCATCTAAAGACAAAAAGGACTGTACTGTGGCTGAGAGGTTCAAAGTTATGTTGTCTGATGAAAATAAATTTTGCATTTCCTTTGGAGATCAGGGTCCCAGAAACTGGAGGAAGAGAGGAGACGCACACAATCCACGTTGCTTGAGGTCCAGTGTAAAGTTTCCACAGTCAGTGATGGTTTGGGGTGCCATGTCATCTGCTGGTGTTGGTCCACTGTGTTTTCTGAGGACAAAGGTCAACACAGCCATATACCAGGAAGTTTTAGAGCACTTCATTTCATTTTCCTACAGGACTTGGCACCTACACACAGTGCCAAAGCTACCAGTACCTGGTTTAAGGTCCATGCTATCCCTGTTCTTAATTGGCCAGCAAACCCGCCTGACCTTAACCCCATAGAAAATCTATGGGTTATTGTGAAGAGGAAGATGTGGTATACCAGACCCAAAAATGCAGAAGACCTGAAGGCCACTATCAGAGCAACCTGGGCTCTCATAACACCTGAGCAGTGCCACAGACTGATCGACTCCATGCCACGCCGCATTGCTGCAGTCATTCAGGCAAAAGGAGTCTCTACTACCTATTGAGTTCTTTTATATGCTACACAGTGCTATTTTAAGGCCATTGACCTTCAGGACTTGAGTGTAAATGCCCACTATTATTATGGCCTGTCATCTGTCTAAGATCTTTGTATAATAAATTATGATTATGATCCCTTTGATCATGCTTGTGATACTCTTTAAAAATCTATAGAATTCTTCCAAAAAAGATGTAGTCCGTGCAATTAATGGTGAAGGAGAGAGGGCTCTGAGAGGATTGGAGTTAGAGTTCAGTCTGGCATTATTACTTAGAGATTTACTTATGTTACCGCTTCAGATTTCCTGGCTCTGGAGATTGTTTTACTCTTGGTTATTGGCTCATTTTGGTGCAGGTAGGACTAATTTAGTGACTTCTTTATTAATTGGAGACACACTCTTGACTGTTTCACTGAATCAGTTTCATGGAAATAAATGACTGGTGAATCTATTCGTTTTTCACGAACATCACATCATGATATAATAGAAACAATATGTAATAATTAAACATAAAATAGCAAAAAGTAAGATGTTATGCTTTGAAATGTAATAAAGTAAAAGTTGCACAGTACTATGGAAAGGTACATATACCTGAAAATGGACTGAAGTACAGTAACAAAGTAAAAATACTGGTAACTGTTTATTTTAAGGTGTAGTTGTTACATGTACTTAATATAGTAATAATAGTTAATTATGCATAATTATAAATCTACTCATAAACCAAATGTAAAACTGAAACCATTAAAAAAAAAAAAAATGTTTTGCTGTTACCAGAAATGTGTAATGAAGGAATATACAAGTTTCCCTTTTTGAATGTAATTAGTGAAATCAACTTTTTGATGATAATCTAATTATATGACCAGCACCTGTATATTTGATCGGGATGCAATCCTAAAAAAGAAAATGTTTTTTTTTTTTTTTTTTTTTTTGAAGAGTAGCAGCTATATTACAATTTGAAAAACACTGATAAATTAAACTATAGTAAAGTGTAAGAAGACACTAGTAACAAGATGCCTAACTCTCCCCATTCTGTAGATTTATGTATTTTGCTGCTGACGTAATCGACTTGTTCCCTCCAACTCAGTCTCATCAACAAAACCTCCCAAGAATTAAGTGGTTGAAATCTGAGTCACCTCAGTAGACTCAATAGTAACTTTTGATAAATCCTAGGGGAATAATTGTATACCATTAAAAATAACAAATAAATAAAATTTAACCTAATTTGTTTAATTTACACCAGTTAGCATAAACAATTACACCAACATGTGCATTCTTAATCAAATTAAAAGTGAGAGAGAACGATGTTTGTGTTGTAAGCAAACATTACTGGAGTAAAAATAATTTATAAATTCAACAAGTCATTTACATAAATACGAAATAGCAATGGTCCAAGTATGTAGCCCTGAGCAACCCCACAGCTTAGACTTGCTTTGCTGTAGTAACAACTTGTTACTAAAATGCAATTCTTCAACCTTTTATATGTAGAATTGAGAAAACCTTATTTGTACAACTTTCCAATAAAATGTAATGATTGACTGTATCAAAAGCTTTTGGCAGGTCTAAAAAATGCAAGTAAATTATTGATTCTTGAAGTTCAAGAGTAACCTTGTCAATCAAGTGAAGCAAAGCCATATAAGTACTTGTTTATTTTTGTTTATATGGTTTGGTCGACAAGACCTGTTTGGCCCAAAGGTCTCCTGAAGCCGAAACCTCAAAAAATATATATATTTTTTTTTACATGATTCAGATAATCTTATAAATGCTTTAAAACATGTATTTTAGTATGAAACACAGGGCAGACATCGTTAGTTCAGGGTTTGGATTAAACCTCATTGTTTCCTGCTCTAACCAGCGAAGAGGGGAGCGTCATGTGACGCGCGCTGGTTTCAGTCAGGTCCTGTAAGCAGATGTAAAGTACCTCCCTGCAGCACTCGTCTCTTATTCGTTTTCGTCGTTCGACTGAAACAAGAAAATTCATCATCATGTCTGGAAGAGGCAAAGGCGGTAAAGGACTCGGAAAAGGAGGCGCTAAGCGTCACCGTAAAGTGCTTCGCGATAACATCCAGGGAATCACCAAACCCGCCATTCGTCGTCTAGCTCGCCGCGGCGGAGTCAAGCGCATCTCCGGGCTGATCTACGAGGAGACCCGCGGTGTGCTGAAGGTGTTCCTGGAGAACGTGATCCGCGACGCCGTCACCTACACCGAGCACGCCAAGAGAAAGACCGTCACCGCCATGGACGTTGTGTACGCGCTCAAACGACAGGGACGCACCTTGTACGGCTTCGGAGGATAAAAGACGAAAACCACAAACCCAACGGCTCTTTTAAGAGCCACCCACACTCTCGGCTAAAGAGATGAAGTTCAAGTAATGTTTTAGTTTGTCTAAAATAATAATAATAATAATTTGAAAAAAAAAGCATTAATGAACATGACAGTTCTGTAACTAACCCCCTTATTTTGGTGTTCTCGTTAAAAGTGCAAAGTAAAAAATACGGTTTTGAGTTAACTAGTTAATAAAATGTAGAGCAAGTTTTATGGCGGTATTCTGAGATGATGGGCATTTAGATTATTTTAAACGCAAACTCTTACTCCTAAAATCAGAGCTCGTATAATTATGTTATTGAAAACGTTTCCGTTTGTTTGGCTTTTTTTTTTTTTTTTTTTTTTTGAATAGTTGCTTCCGAGTCGAAAGAAAACATTTAAGTGCAAAGGTAGTCAAACCCAAAAGTGAAATTGGCGGAACAGAGGAACATAAAGTGTCCTATCTTAAATGTTTAATTTTCTCGATGGATTCTATGTTTTATGAATTAAAGTTTGATATGGATCCTGTGTAATATTTGAGACTCATTACACTGTACAGAATAAAATAAAAAAGGGCGAATTGAAACAAAGGAAATTGAGTCGCTGAGGTGGTGTCTGACACATGGGGCGCTGGGCGGATTTATAATCTAGCCGCATGTGATTGGCTCAGGTTCCAGCCGTTATTCTTCGAGTTGTCCAATTAAACACGAGTTTTTGGGATTTGACCAATGAAAATACGCCCTCAGAAACGTCCCCGTCTCTCTAGTATTTAGCATAGACCATTCAATAAATGCCTCAGTCCCGCTCTCTCTCATCATTGTCTCGTGAGGTTTTGATCTCCAGCAGCATCATGCCTGAACCAGCGAAGTCCGCGCCGAAGAAAGGCTCCAAGAAGGCCGTCACTAAGAGCGCCGCGAAAGGAGGAAAGAAGCGCAGAAAGTCCAGGAAGGAGAGCTACGCCATCTACGTGTACAAAGTGCTGAAGCAGGTTCATCCCGACACCGGGATCTCTTCGAAGGCGATGGGCATCATGAACTCTTTCGTCAACGACATCTTCGAGCGCATCGCCGGTGAGTCGTCTCGTCTCGCTCACTACAACAAGCGCTCTACCATCACTTCCCGAGAGATCCAGACCGCCGTGCGTCTGCTGCTGCCCGGGGAGCTGGCCAAACACGCCGTGTCCGAGGGCACCAAGGCCGTCACCAAGTACACCAGCTCCAAGTAGAGCTCCGCTGCAGCTCCACACACAAAGGCTCTTTTAAGAGCCACACAACTTTTCGGTCTAAGAGCTTTTGGGAGTTGTGTGGAAAACTCACGGTGTGAATGGTTTAATAAGGTCCCTGGATCTTTGTGTTTTCAATCTGCAAGTATAGTGCGATAACACACAGCTCGAATATAATTGTTTTCTTACTCAAAGCGACATTAGGGTAAAATGTTTACGTATATTTTTAAGTTAACACAAACAAAACAATAAACTTTTACATCAAATACAGTTCAATCAGTTTACACCTCAAACTTCTCATTCATTGAATGCACTGTATGTGTTTTAGGCACATAACTAATGTTTTATTATTATTATTATTATTGTTGGCTAACATAACCTATGCTTCAGGGACCTTATTCATATAACATCTAAGTCAAATGTAGCTCTTGACTGGTTGAGTTAGAAGGTGAGTAACACTAAACAACAGAAAATCAGTATTTCTCCCCAGCTGGAAATGTCATTGGCTGTTAAAGTCTTGTGTTTCTTATAATACATTGACATGTTGCTAACACTTATTCATAATGCTCTCAGTTATGTTGATGCACACTGTATGCATTAGTGAGTGTGGTGGTGCTTATGGGGTAATGGTCACTCATGCCTTATATGAACTGTTTCAAATGCAAGACGTTGATTGCATGAGATTAAGTTTGAATATCGCAGCCTGTGCCTTTTTGTAGTGTGTACATCTACTATTCATCATCAAATTGTGTTAACTGACTAAATTCAGTATATATACGTCTGCCATATGTTGCCACCCCTCAAAAATTCCTGCCCCCTTATTGCCACCCCATCAATATTTAAGGACACCTCAGTCGTGGTATTGCTGGCCCAAGACTCGAACCCACAAACCCTAAGGTTAAGAGTCAAACTCACCAAAATGCAGTTCAGTTCTATTAAGATCTAAAAACCAACACTATCTGTTAGAACCTGCTCTCTCTCTCTCTCTATATATATATATACATATCTTAGTCCATGTATTTGTCTCCCTCCATTTGTTACCAGTGTTTTTCTGCCAGCACAGTTAGCTGTGATGTCTCCAGATTAGTCTGTGAGGAGAGTTGTTCAGTGCCATGTGAATAACAATCAATCAGGAATCTGCTTTAGATGCCGTCATGATGAAAGTTCAACCCAACGCTGAAGCATTTTGGAGCACATTCACAGCTTCTTTTGGTCAGTTGTGTGGATATATGCACTTTTGATCCAGGTGCTTTTGTAAAGTAAAGATGACAGATGTCAGTCTTTCATGAGCAAGTGAAATCATTGATTTAGCTCCTGCTGGCTGAAATCACAAAAAAAAATAAAAAATAAAATAAAAACTAGTCAAAAATTGCTCATTTTTGACATTTGTGATTATACATTATTGTGGTTATTAATGTATTTTGTTAGGAAATAGGGTTACAATGATGATTGATTGTAATAAAAAATAAGTAATTATATATATATATATATATATATATATATATATATATATATATATATATATATATATATATATATATATTGTTTGTTTATTTTTATTGTTTTGTAATAGTGGTTCATGAGTACCTGTTGTCTATTGAGCAGTAAATTGGATTTTACCCAAGATCTAACTGTGATAATGTTGTATAATCAACAATCATGAAAGGCAATAATTTACTTTGTACAAAAACGTCAACACTGTTGAACCAGAGCCTGAACCAGACTGAATGACCAAAATCAACATTTATGTTGCCTTCTTCACCATTTCCTAAAGATATTGGCCCAGTCGGGGGTTGATCTGAAAACCATATATTTGCCCCATTATTGGGGATTCTTACATTATTATATATGTATATTAAGTTAAATATTACATTTACATTACATTTACATTTATTCATTTATCAGACGCTTTATCCAAAGTGAATTACAGATGAGGACAGTGGAAGCAATCAAAAACAACAAAAAGAGCAATGATATATAAGTGCTATAACAAGTCTCAGTTAGGTTAACACAGTACACGTAGCATGGGATTTTAAATAATTTAAGAAAACAGATAGGATACAAAAAAGAATAGAGCAAGCTAGTGTTAGAGATCTTTTCACACACACACACAAACACATACTTTTGCTGCCGCGTTCTGGATTAATTGTAAAGGTTTGATAGAACTGGCTGGAAGACCTGCCAAGAGGGCATTACAATAGTCCAGCCCGGACAGAACAAGAGCTTGAACAAGAAGTTGTGCAGCATGTTCCCAAAGAAAGGGCTTGATCTTCTTGATGTTGAATAAAGCAAATCTGCAGGATCGGACAGTTTTAGCAATGTGGTCTGAGAAAGTCAGCTGATCATCAATCATAACTCCAAGACTTCTAGCTGTTTTTGAAGGAGTTATGGTTGATGTGCCTAACTTGATGGTGAAATTGTGATGAAACGATGGGTTTGCTGGAATCACAAGCAGTTCTGTCTTGGCAAGGTTGAGTTGAAGGTGATGATCCATCAACCAGGAAGAAATGTCAGTTAGACAAGCTGAGATGCGAATAGCTACCGTCAGATCATCAGGATGGAATGAGAGGTAGAGTTGAGTGTCATCAGCATAGCAGTGATATGAAAAGCCATGTTTCTGAATGACAGAACCTAATGATGCCATGTAGACAGAGAAGATTAGTGGACCAAGAACCGAGCCCTGAGGCACCCCAGTAGTTAGATGTTGAGACTTGGACACCTCACCTCTCCAAGATTTGGATTCTGGTCTTGCCAGTCTTAGAGCTTCAACAACTGAGAGCAAGGCCGTCTTATATTACATAGTCTAACATCACATTCAGAGCTCAAAATACATTGTTCATAATATTCTTGATTTTAGTTTTCTCTCATTGACAAAATGTGGTCTTACATGGGTCATAAAGTCAAAATGCCAGCTTAAGCTCTTGAATGAGTTCAAATCTATCAAGATATGACCTTCATTCATTCATTCTTCCATTCATTTATAGGTGTAGATGTATTTAGATCAAACATGCTTTAAGATGTAAATTCAGGCAGTCAAATACTCCAAATGATCATAATGTCATGATCCTGGTTCCCTTTCCCCTTTTTCCCCTCCCCTCTCTGACGCTTTTTCTTCTCTTCTCCTACTTTGCACTAATCTTTCTTCTCTCGTTAATCTCCTTCAGCTGCTCCTCATTGCGCTACTCTTTGCGCTTGGCTTCCCGCACCTGTTTCCTCTTCTCCTCTGATTAACACTCCTACTCAGTACCGATCCTGACCTCCCTGGGACCCTAAGCAAAATTCTGCTAAGGGGCCCTCTAACTGACCCGTGACGCCGTGAGCTATGTAAACCATTTGCCATTGCCACACAGTCACACCTGACACTTCAGTGATCCCAATATAATCCTCCCTCCTTTAAACAAAACAGTCGACAATATAGAACAACAATATAGAACAGAATGAGGTTCAAATAAACAATATTTATTGAATAGAGTATTTCCTATAGAATATTAAGATAACAAATGAATATTATTAAGTAAGTGAATATTAACGTAAACATAAATAAGAAGAAAATAATAAATTATAACTATTTTATAATTTTGGGATTAACTTAGGTTCTCTCTACAGCCTGGGCATTTTCGGCATCAGTATGGGCAACACCAGTCTATTTGGACTGTCTAGAAGAAACTGAGAAGAATATCACATAGTTAGTTAAACAGTCATTTACTTTATTATTATTTATTTGATATCAAGAATGAACTTTTGTACAAGTTAACATGTAATTCCTGATATCAAAAATAGACATTGGTAGATAAAAATGTAACTAAGTATTACTATTAGCTATTAGTATTAATATTATTAGTATTAGCTATTATTGACTAACTATTAGTAAAAATAATCAAGAATTCACATTGCAAATAGTAAAAAAATGTAATGCTTGATATCAAAAATGCATAAACTGTGAATGAATAAAAGCTTAAATGGCTTGCCATAGCATGTTAAAGGTTTTTTTTTTTTTTTTTTTTTTTATATATATATATATATATATATATATATATATATATATATATATATATATATATATATATATATATATATATATGGTGAAGCAATTCTTGATTTATGGTTATTATTAACTGAGGGATGTGCATCCACACATTGACCAGTATGTCCAGCTAATCAACATTTTAAATTCAATATAGCCTATAAATCAAGTCAATCACTGTCAAATTATCAATACATTGCTTTCCATTTTGCATAATTAGTGCAGTGCAGTTGTAGGCCTATAGAGTTTTTTTAACTACACATCGACTGAGACTAGATAATCAGTGTCTTGTTTTAAAAGTATGTAGGCTATGTATAATGTGCACTTTTGATGAGGAGTGCCATCATTCACGCCCATATATTGTACAGTCTGTCTGGTCTCCACATATATTTCTGCTTGAAAAATGCGCATTTCTATTCGTGCATGCGCATATGAACGCATGATAACACACGCGACGCGGTTATATTTTCCGAGCTGCAGTAAACAAACACCGTTGCACTTTGTCGTTTAGCGAAAACAAACGTAATAAATTATTATATTTTACTCTCACTTTTGTCAGGCACAAAGTGATGCAAGAGATGCACTGCCTGCCTGCCCAGCTAGGTTAGCAAGACCGAAAAAAACACAACAGAAATGCACATAAACTTTACTTTGCTGACCTCAAACTTAGAGAGGAGAGAAGACAAGTTTACCTGATTGTTGTTCCCGCAGTTCACTTTTATGGTTTTTTTTTTTTTTTTTTTTTTTTTTCTCTTTTCGTGACCAGAAGGATAGTTTCGCCTCATTTTGTCATGGATGTTGTAAACATTAATTGACGGTGACGTGACGCGCTATGACACGAGGAGGAGGCGGGGCCTTGAGTAATTTGCGGGGCCCTACGCAGCTTGCGTAGTGAGCGTATAGGGCTGATCGGCTCTGAGTACAATTACTACTCGGGATCTGTTTTTATACCCAGCGCTGACCGGAGCTCCCACCAATAATCTATTGCTGCTCCGATCTTGACTCTTGACTTTGCCCGACGCCGGTTGCTCTCTCTTTTTGCCACACTAGATACGTACGAAAGCCTGTCCTAGGAACCAGAGTTTGTCTGAGTAGAGTTTATCTCTACATCTGTATTAGCATCAGATGTATTATTATTCTGCGTCAGACTTGTGTTTACATTAATATCGCACCATTGCACAACTATGTCATGTTTATTTGCATAGATTAGGCTGCTGTTAATGTTAATGATGCAGACTTGAGTGTCTAATCAGTGTTTATTTGCATATGTTTGATTTTCATGTTAGTGTGTAAATGATTATCAGAATATAATTATATTTCTTTATTATTCTTTTAGACCATTAATACAGATGTCAGTGCCAAAGAATGACTAGTGCAGATGACAACCCAAAGACTGTTAAATAAAAAGCATCTTTGTGAAGAATCTCTTCTCCAACCCTGATTCTCTTACCGGAATCCTGTCCATATTTGGCCGCCTCAGCCAGTGTAATATAGAGTTGTAACGTGCCTCCGTTACAAGATACGTGTTTTTTTTTTTATTACGAGAAGTGTCCGTGGGTGTCTGAATTGTGCTGCTGGAGGCTGGTTGCTTCTAGTCCATCTGAAAACACTATTGCCGCTGCTTACTATAATGGCTGGCGTGCTGTACGGTTGTAAGCCCAAGTAGACGAGAACGCACATGACGTCACATTTTGTGAATTTTCGCGCCAATTCGGGCCCGACTCCTCCACACACAATTGAGCCTACAGGTTGATAGAGCAACCGTGGTGGACAGTCGAGGTGTCATTATTTTTTTTTACATTATGGTTGGCTAATACGTGTACAAATGAAAACTCTATCTTAAAGATGTTTTTAAGTAAAAACCTCCACGTAGCTCTTTTAAGCTTAGATTCACAATGGTCTTTTATCATCGAATAGCTTTTGAGGCCTCATCAAAAAAAAATCATTGGACTGTATAACCCTTTTCAGTTCTGGACTTTGTGACACATTAAATCCACTTTTCAGCAGGTGGTAAGCTATAAAAGCTTAATAATTATGTCATAGTTCTCCTTAAAAAAACAGAGTAAGAAATGAACATCAACAATTTCTTCTTGAACTGACAACGGTAGGTGATTTTTCTCTCTACATTTCAGAATGAACTTGAAAAGGTTTTCTTTGAAATTATTTAACAGCTCATCGATACATGGAGGATTTTCAGTGACCGTGTGTGTCCTAGGCTGATCAAAACCTTCATCGACTTCCTCAGCATTTCCATCATCATCGTCAGGACGTAAAACACGTTCTGTGAGTTGCGAAACACCTGGATGTGGTCCACTTCCAGAATGTTTGGAGCTCTTCTTGCAAAGGTCATTTTCCAGTCTCAGTCGGTCAACTGAATAGTTGTATACAGGCTGTCAAGATCAGTCTATTCAAAGCCACATGTGAGGCTGTTGTGATGTTGTTCATTGATAGGGTTGTTAAAATAGCAATATTTAGCATTGTGTTATTGGGTAAATACACTAGATTACTAAGCACATGTATGATCTACATTCTTTACACAATAAATAGTATATTAGATTTTGTTTTGGGTGTTCATGCTTTAGTCATTGTGCACCAATATTGTGTTTATGTACTCAGACTTACTCCTTTTCCTTTCACACAAGACCAGATATGAATTTCTGTTAAAACTAGTTTGACTGCATTTAAGCAAGAATTGGTGAATCTAGAGTAATTTAACAATGGTGGAAGACAAAAAGCAATAGGAACATCCAATCAAGTCTTCAGCATAGCAACAAGGATGAGGTGATCAGCCTCATTACCACTTTACATATCACTTAAAAGTAATTAAATATTTAAATGTGTGAAGTATTCCTTTAAGTGGAGATGTGTGGTGTTAAAAATTAGATTTTTCTATATTGTGTGTGATTGTGTGCGACTGAGACGGTGCTAATACATCAGTGGGTCACGAATAACGTAGACTTGAGACCAAAAGCTAAGATCCCGTGTCTTTCTAACCAGCTAACTAACTGACCAAAGATGAGACTGATAACCCTGATGCAAGAGACTCACCTGAGCTTTCACAGGATGCCATGTGCTCTGTAATATTATTCATATTTTATTGCTGATTCTACATGCAATGTTTGTCCCGATGATCAATGAAAATTCAGTTGTGGCTCTCTCCACGTTCACTTAGATAGTGGCCTGGTTGTTAGTCAGAAAAAAACTCTATGGAAAAAACTAACTGACCCTTCACAGTCCAAAGTTCTGAATAAAACTGCAATTATAATATTAATATTAAAGCATGGCCTGACCAGCCAAGAAAAAAAAAATGTTAACATTCCACGTTTCATCCACTTCATAATCCACAAGCAGAGGACATACAACTGCGAACTGGAGTTATTTTAAACTGAGATTCAAGTAGCCAATCAGGGCTGGCTCTACATATTTGACAAATCTTTCCACCAATCAAAAGTAGTGAGCTGTCAGTCCCCGTTCCCAGTAAATGGAGGATAATGTACTCAGGCTATGCAAGCACACTTATTTCTGATTAAATGCACTATAACAGTGAGAATCAGCCATTTGTGTGTTTATGTGTGTTGTTTTTCATTTACATAATCAAAAGAATATCATAATTTAATCAGCTGGATAATTTTATTATAATTATTTAATATCAGCAAACTTACAATACTTTCATTTCCTTTATTTCAAGGCCACTCAAATATAGTGGTAGGTTATTTATCTACCATAATGTTTTAATGCTTTTAATGCTTGGGAACATTAACAATGTACCTTGAGGTCCAATAATAACCCTATGGGGTACGTTAGTTTAGATTGTACCTAGTTTAGGGGGACAGAAATGGACTCCAACTGTACCCCTATTACTGACAGTGTAGGCAGCGTTTCGATTCACGATTCATAGGTTTTTGATTCATGAATGATGTTTACACATTTATAACAATTCAATTTGATTCGATTTGATTATAACGATTGAATTCTGAACTCTATAAATGAATTCACAGGATTATTAAAATGAATCCCCTAAATTATTTAAATGATTACTCAGGGGCAAATTACACAGCGGCCTTTGATCAGAGAACCATAAAAACCTTTTGTCTATTGTTAGATGCTCCTTTAATGATGCTATGACGTGACATGCCATACTAAAACTGTATGTAAGCCAATTTTCGAAAAAAAAGAGAGCTTTATTAGATTATGTATAAGCTAACAGGGGCATAGCCATCATTTCAGTGACAAAAATGTCAAATTCAATAATTGTATGTATATAGACGGTTTCAACGGCATCAACATAAACAAACGTTAATGCGCGTGAGCACTTTTGTGGACCTAACTTAACTTCCGGTAGACTCCAAATAGAATCAATAACAACAGTCAAGTCCCTCTAGAGTAGATATTTTTTGATAACAAACAAAATATGTTTGCTGCGTGGATCAGGCGGACTTAATGAAAATGCAATTCATTATTTGCCAGCAGGAGATGTTTCAAAGCATAGACATAAAGCGCGAGAAATAGAGGTTTCCCCAGTAACAGCTGTAAACAAAGCAGAGCTACGCTCACACGCTGCTATCAGGCATATAACAGCAAGCCCTCCTTCAGAAATACAGCGATATAAAAACAACTGTGCCTCGTTTTGATATTTAAACATAAATGTAAGGAATTATTATTATTATTAAACGTGCAGTACGTTACGTAATGTTACTTTACTCGTGTTTATTTAACGAAGCCTTTTTGAAAATCGATCAGTTTTAAAATTGTGGCGATCTCTCCAAAAATAAATAAATGTATGGGAAACACATCCCGCAGCACAACCACCTGAGCCCAACTTCAGTTTACTCATCACCTTGCCTTTAACAGCCAGACCGATATAACACAGACCGGAAGTTAACTTAGGTCCAGGCACGTGCGCCCGATGAAACCGTCTATAGCCTAGGTATTATCATAATTATTATTACGATTTTAATTTTTTAACAAGGAAGTCTCTTCTGTATTATTGTTTTAAATTTACTGTAAGAAATCAAATACACTGCAGGACAATAATCAATCATTTGTAATCAATATTTTTTCTCCTAATGGCAATTGTATGATTGTTTTATATATGCTTATTAATTAAATTATTCTGCACAGAATAAGGTAGAAAATATATAATATAAATATAAATTATATGTCAATTAGCACTGCATCATTCATAAAAAGTTTTTTTTTTTTTTTTAGCGTTTCATCAGTTCACTCTGCTTTTATTCAGTTTAGCTGGGTCATTCTACAGAAACGTCCACATTTGGTATGGCAAGATCTCTTAAAATTGATTTCTTTTTCTAACATTTAAACTTAGACCACATTATTAGATTACCCTTTGACTTTATGAGTACACATAAATTACAGCTTAATGATTTTTTATTTTTTGTGTGCATGTATTTAAAGACCGCATACACCATTTTTTTTGTCACTGGTGTTACCTTACTTCTTTAGCGATATTAAAGGTGTTTATGAAATATTTTTTTTTAATTTTTTTTTCAGCACATGCAGTCAGAGGTACAGAAAATTAATGATGATCTAAGTAATACGGTGATTATGTTTTATTTATTTTAATCAGGTTTGTTAAAAGTGTGACTGAATGATGTTAGTTCAATTGCACAACCATGTATTTGCTATAACAATGAAAATATTTGAAAAAAAGGTTTTAAACAAGCAATAATACAATCATTTAAAGCTTAACTCTTAAGTGCAGCAGAATTCAATGAATTCAAAATGATCATTATGCCACATATGACAGATTTTATTTAATGTGAAAGAAAAAAAAACAGTAACACCAGTGACACAACAAATCACCAGTGACATACATAACATATACAAATGACTCATTTCATAAGAACTGAAATCAGAGTTAGAAAAATATCATAGACAACATTTTAACTTAACATTTTAACTTCATTTCTTCACCATTTCATATCTTTGTTTCTAACCGATGATCTTGTCTTTCAGTTTCTTTATTTCCCTTTGTTTCCTTTGTGCATCTCTCCTACGTTGTCTCCTCCCTCGTTGTAGTTGTCTGTAAAGCAAAATATTTTCTTGAAAAAAAGTTCTCACTCATTTAACCCTAGCTTGAGTGTGTGTGTGAGAGATAGAGAGAGTGTGTGTGTGTGAGAGTGAGCGAGAGAGAGTGCTCTTGTTTCTGTATCATATCAGGACACAACTCTGTATAATGACATGGGTATGACACAGATATTACAAGGAGAGGGTGACTTATGAGGACATAACCCTTGTCCCTATTTTTCAAAATGCATATAAATCATACAGAATGAGATTTTTTGAGAAATGAAAAATGCACAAAGTTTCCTGTGAGGTTTAGGGTTAGGGGTAGGGTTGGTGAAGGATGATAGAATATACAGTTTGTACAGAATAAAAACCATTACACCTATGGGATGAACACACTTTACACAAAAACAAACGTGTGTGTGCGTGTGTGTGTGTGTGTGAGAGAGTGAGTATGAGTGTGTGTGCGAGAGTGTGTGTGTGTGTGAGAGAGAGAGAGTGTGTTTGTGAGTGAGTGTGAGTGTGTATGTGGAGGTACTGAATGCTATGCACTTTTATATCTCTTTCACCATTTATTTCTGTATTTGTAACAGTTCAGTTTGTACCTTGAAATGCTGGGTGATCTATCTGGTGATGATGGGGGGGGGGGGGGTTGGGGGGGGGGGTCAATGCTCCTGCTCTGACTCTTTGCCTGCATCTTTGCTGACGGGCCCTCCATGCCTTTCGCTCATATCTCTTCTCCCTTTCACTCAAATCACTTACTCTCTTTCTTTTTTGTGTGACAATGTCACGGACATAGCTCTGTTTCCTTTTCTGCAAATACTATTCTCTGCGTTCAGGATCAGCATCTACGCTTTCTGTATAGTCGCTGTTTCTCAGCTGCGCTTAGTTTAGCCATACCCTCAATTTAGAAATACATGACCAAAGGAGGATTAACAATGACGAAGAAAAGTTAGAATCACAATTTTAGTGCTATTTTATGCAAAATAACTAAATTAATAGCTTTGAACAAAGTTTATCTATAAAAGGGAGTCACTGGTGTTACTGATCTTCACTGGTGTTACCCATAAGGAAGGTGACACCAGTGACAGTAACACCAGTGACAATTTTCATGAAAACTGCATTTTACAAAATGGCTGCTGCAAGGTATCAAACCACATGTTGTCAATCATGGTGTACTCACTAAATTAAGTAGTTTAATCCATTTGTATTCTAGTTTTTTACAATGCCCAAACAATAAAAGAGGTCATACCAGTGACTTCAACTAAAAGCTTCATATGAAATCATGAGATAAATGAGAAGATTTCTGATAATTGAAAAGAGACAGTGGACTTACCATGGGCTTCTCTTCATAGATCTCCAGAAAATTGGAAGAAGAAAGTCGAGTGATGTCATCAGCGTGATTGTTATTTCACAATAAGAGCTTTTTTGTTAAACGGTAACACCAGTGACACAACTCCAGGGGACCACTACTTTCATTATATATTTTATAATATTTATTTAGCATTTTGTTTTTTAATGTAATTTACATCATATATTTTATAGTTATGGACACATGGTTGTATTTTAAATGGAAGAAAACATTTTCCCTCTGTACATGACTGTGGGGACGAGCACTTCTGTGGTGCTTGGAATTCTAATTAATTAATAAAAATCAAATATTGCCACATTGATGGCTCAAGAAAGTGTAATTGTTCAAATTACATATTGTTTCATTTTTAAATATAAAAAAATTGTAAACCTAATGTGTTTTTCAAGTGTAATATTTCTGTAAAGGCTAGGGACAGAAAAATTGACATTTCTGTAGAATGACCCAGCTGCAGATAAAGCCTTGCACGTCTATGAGAGCGAGATCACTTCTCTTTCAGTGTGAACGCTTCTTTATCTCATTTTCACAAAATAAAATGCTATAGTAGCTATTTATCTTTTCCTCTCCATCAGCGAATGATTCGGATAGAAACAGCGCCAGATCGCATCTGATTATCAGATAAACCACACGCTCTTATTTCAAGGTCGTTGTAAATGCTGTGGTCATTTTAAAAGTCCTCTTAATTGTAGTATCGTCACAAAGAATAGTCTACTACATAAATGAGTTGAAGTCAATCTTTACTTCTATCTTCAGAAACTGCACAGCCGCTATCAAGGCTTCCGTTACTCTCACAAACTTCATGATAAGAACACGACACTTATAACACAACAACGACACGTTGTGGTTACTCCACGATACTACATCCATACATTCGGTTCCATCCGCATTGTTTAAACACGTTTATCATTCATTGTAACTGTGCATATTATTTAGACACTTACATTCCTGTAAGTGTAAGTACACCAATTTAATTATTAGTATTATTAGTTGTTTATTTTATTTTATTTTTATCTATAAAAGTCATAGACAGTAAAAAAAAAAAAAAAAAAAAAAAAAAAAAAAAAAAAAAAATCAAGCCGCGTTGTCTCGGCTTCTCTGATTGGACAGGGTATTGTTTGACGTCATTGAGGTGCGACGGCGCTACTGCAGTGGAATGATGCAGGAGGGAAAGAAAAGAGGTAAAGAAAAGAAACGAGGACACTGTGACCGAGAGCAGAGTGATGGAGAGACGAAGAGGAGGAACACTGGATCCAGCACCGAGGTGAGAGACACGGTGAGACGCGTTTATGACTCCGTGGATTATAATAATAACCAATCAAAACACGCTGATTAACGAAGATGCAGCTCGAGTTCTCTTGACTTCTAATATTCACCAGACTTTCAGCGAAATCTCCCACAGCTATAAATGTGTGTGTGTGTGTGTGTGTGTGTGTGTGTGTGTGTGTGTGTGTGTGTGTGTGTGTGTGTGTGTGTGTGTGTCAGGAGCCCAGTGACCTGGAGGAGGGAGGACTGGACCTGAACAAGATCTTCAGACCCATCAGCTCCTACATGCAGGACCGCGAGGAGATGCTGGAGCAGTGTTTTCATGTGCTAGGAGAGAAGAAACTCCTGAAGATGCTCCCGGATCAACTCAAGGTGCCTTTATTTTGATCCTAAGTCACCCACATTGCTCTTGAGAGATGATTTATGCGGGATGTAGGGAGGACTATCATTATCTGTCATTAGTATCCTGTTCATCTCAGTGTCAGCAGCAGTGTTGTCTGAGTAACTAATAAGTAACAGAGTAACAGTACACACAAAGCAGCAGACAAGTAGAAGATTTACACAATTAAGTTCAACAGACTGTTTCAACAGAAAGTGACAGTGGAGCCGTTTGTTAGGGTTCAGAGTGAGAATGTGCCTCTTGATGTCCAGCAGAGCTCATTATGTGAACACAGAGTCCCGAACCCTTCTTGTTTCCCGCAGGACTCTTCGTTCAGTGAGATCAAGAAGCTGTGCTGGGATCAGCTGCAGCAGCTCTCTGACGTTCATCTGCTGGAGATTCTGGAGGGTAAACCTCTAATTCAGCTCCACTTTCATCTGAACACACAGATCCAAAGCTGCTCGTTCTTCTCACTGCTGGCTCTACGTTGTGTTTGATGAATGCTTTATGGTTTTCTTTGTTCAGGTAAAGAGTTATCAGCTGCACCTGAAGAGAAGAACTGCGCTGACAGCCAGTGAGTCAAAACTCTCAGAAATATTAAACATAATATTGAAGTTTCGATGACGTACTGATTGGCATTCACAGGCAGGACAGTAACGTGGACTCCACTTCGTCTCTGAGAGAAGATCCTGAAACAGAAGAAAAGCAAGGTAAAGGACTCATTATAGATGTGGACTATTGTTTCTGAGTGTTTGATTGAGTGTGTGTCTCTGTCTGTGCGTGTGTGTTAGGGCTGTGCGATCAATCGAAATCCAAATAAAATCGCGATTTGAGCGATTTCCAAATCACTTTATAGCACGATTTTCCTTGGCCCAGACCTCCAGCAGTATGTTATCTGAACCAATCAGGATGCAGCGCGCCTCAGTGGAGCGACTGGGCATGTGCCTAACTCCAGATTCACACTCTGTCTGTGATGCGTAGACTTTTTCTTTTCGAGCCCATGTTAACGGATCAGGACGTTCACACTGCGGTAAAAGATGAGAACAGAAAAGGCTATAAATAGAAAGGTGCAAAAAGATTTAATATGATCTGAGCATGCGCATATGGTTTTGTTAACAGAGCAAAGAAAATCTGCATGCGAGCGGATAGATTCATGATTTTAATGTGCTTTCGCCTTACAATAATGTGCTTCGTGTGAACCTTGGGCATTAAATATATTGGGCAAAACATAAAACACCTGAGGCACCGCTACAGTAAATAAATAAATCCCTGAACACAGGTTTTATTATTTTTTTTTTTTTTCTTATGATTTTTTTGCCATATGTCTAGACATTTTGTTTGACATCTTTACTTAGTGATTATTTTGACTTATGTCTGTTCTAGAGACATGTTACAACTTTTTGATAAAGCTCTCATTGGTTTTGTTTTGGAAATGTTTCACATTTATACTGAATGCATTTATGACTGTAAAGCATGTCTGTGTGTGTTGAAATCAGGGGCGGCGTTAGGGGTGGGCTAAGGGGGCTTGAGCCCCGAATGTTTTCAGTAAAGCCCCGAATGTTTTTATTACCACCATGCCATCAATGAATAAAAAATAAAGTGTAAAATATAAAGTAATTTATATTAGAATTTAATTAAATAAATAAATATCTCTCGACTCTCACGTCTACAGTGTCTGTCAATTTACGCGTTGTCATTCACACCCGACGAAAACTGCCCACTGAGTCTAGTGCTTCGTTCTGACTGACATGTAAACTGGCCAACCATCGTTGAGCGTCTGTATTGATCCAGCCAATGAAATGAGGTCTTTTGGAGGCAGGCGGTTTGTTGGCGTGTAGTATTTTACCAAACCAATTTATTTGAAAATTAAAATGGATATTTCAAAATTTTTCTTCAAAAAAAAAAAAAAAATGAAGTAAAACCACCCAACACTTGAACGCCAAGATACAACAGCTTCAGGTAGTCTATCTGTAAATTTTAATCATAGTATTATATTTCTTTTTCGGTTTTAAATTGTGTCTGATTTAGGACACACACACACACACACACACACAGAGCGGTTATAATGTTTGGTTAGCACGGTCTGTGGCAGACTTTCCGTGTCAGGGCAACAATGCAATAAACAAGATAATAAAAAAAGACATATTTCGCAAAGGAAATGGTTTCAAACAAAGCATGTTGTTGTTTTGCTTGAGTAAATGATTCGCTGACCCATTCATAAAAACAGTTGCTTACTTTTTTCTGAATGAATCATCCATTTCAAACGATTCCATTGATTAAATGACTGACCGACTCACTCATTAAGGCAGTGGCATGCCGCCATCTAGTGACAAAGTACCATTCTAATTTTTTTAAATGTCATATTTCTGTATCTGCTAAAATCGCCATCACCTGCTTATAATTGGAGTGGCATTTCATAGACAGAGCCTTAGATCGATGACAAGCTACGCAATATCGCGTTCATTTTCCCAGATGAATCGCCTTCGATAATGAACTTGATCTTGCGTAGCTTGTCATCGATCTACGGCTCTGTCTATGAAATGCCACTCCAATTATAAGCAGGTGATGGCGATTTTAGCAGTGATCACGGAAGCAGCTTTACTGATTAGATGCGCATGATCATATCGTTAGATATATCGCCCAGCCCTAATCGAACTCACAAAATTGATAAAAAAATTGTGATAGGTTTTTTTTTTTTGTCCATATTGCACAGCCCTAGTGTGTGTCTCTGTCTGTCTGTCTGTCTGTCTGTCTGTCTGTGTGTGTGTGTGTGTGTGTGTGTGCTCTTGTGTTTGTGACATATCAGGACACAACTCTGTATAATGACATGGGTATGACGCAGGTATTACAAGGAGAGGGTCACTTATGAGGACATAACCCATGTCCCCATTTTTCAAAACACTTATAAATCATACAGAATGAGTTTTTTTGAGAAAGTAAAAATGCACAAAGTTTCCTGTGAGGGTTAGGTGTAGGGTTGGTGAAGGGCGATAGAATATACAGTTTCTACAGTATAAAAACCATTACGCCTATGGAATGAACACACTTTACACAAAAACAAACATGTGTATGTGTGTGTGTGTGTGTGTGTCTGTGTGTCTGTCTGTCTGTCTGTCTCTCTGTATATATATGTGTGTGTGTGTGTGTGTGTGTGCAGGGCAGCCCTGCACACACACACACACACACACACACACATATATACAGAGAGACAGACAGACACAGATGGTTCTATTGAGAAATTCTGACTAGAACCAGAAAATCTGAGCATATCACACCAGTCCTCAGGTCCTTACACTGGCTTCCAATTACATTTAGGATTGATTTTAAAGTACTTTTACTCGTGTATATAAAGTCACTAAATGAACTAGGACCGAAATATATTGCAGGTATGTTCACTGAATATAAACCTAACAGAGCACTTAGATCACTAGGACCGAGTCAGTTAGAAATACCAAGGGTTCACACAATACAAGGGGAGTCCTCCTTTAGTTATTATGCTGCCCGCAGTTGGAATCAGCTTCCAGAAGAGATCAGATGTGCTAAAACACTAGTCACATTAAAATCTAGACTCAAAACCTTTCTTATATTGTAGAATTAAATATAGAACGCAAAATAATGTGCATGAAAGTAAATGGTAGTTTTTGAAATATTAAGATATACAGGAATGTACAAGAGGCAACAGTTAGTGTGACAGTCAATGTGTCAATGAGGGATAGTCAGTATACTTAATGTTAGTTTATCAGTATGTTTTAAAGTATAATTGGTGATTCCATGTCTCTGTCTCTCTGTGTCTGGGTGTGTCTCTGTCTCTCTGTGCGTGCGGGTGTCTCTGTCTCTCTGTGCGTGCGGGTGTCTGTCGCTCTGTGCGTGCGGGTGTCTCTGTCTCTCTGTGTGTGCGGGTGTGTCTCTGTCTCTCTGTGTGTGCGGGTGTCTCTGTCTCTCTGTGCGTGCGGGTGTCTCTGTCTCTCTGTGCGTGCGGGTGTCTCTGTCTCTCTGTGCGTGCGGGTGTGTCTCTGTCTCTCTGTGTGTGCGGGTGTTTCTGTCTCTGTGTGTGCGGGTGTCTCTGTCTCTGTGTGTGCGGGTGTCTCTGTCTCTCTGTGTGTGCGGGTGTCTCTGTCTCTCTGTGCGTGCGGGTGTCTCTTTCGCTCTGTGTGTGCGGGTGTCTCTGTCTCTCTGTGCGTGCGGGTGTCTCCGTCTCTCTGTGTGTGCGGGTGTCTCTGTCTCTCTGTGTGTGCGGGTGTCTCTGTCTCTCTGTGTGTGCTGGTGTCTCTGTCTCTCTGTGCGTGCGGGTGTCTCTGTCTCTCTGTGCGTGCGGGTGTCTCTGTCTCTCTGTGCGTGCTGGTGTCTCTGTCTCTCTGTGCGTGCTGGTGTCTCTGTCTCTCTGTGCGTGCGGGTGTCTCTGTCGCTCTGTGCGTGCGGGTGTCTCTGTCGCTCTGTGTGTGCGGGTGTCTCTGTCTCTCTGTGTGTGCGAGTGTCTCTGTCTCTGTGTGTGCGGGTGTCTCTGTCTCTCTGTGCGTGCGGGTGTCTGTCGCTCTGTGCGTGCGGGTGTCTCTGTCTCTCTGTGCGTGCGGGTGTTTCTGTCTCTGTGTGTGCGGGTGTGTCTCTGTCTCTCTGTGTGTGCGGGTGCGTCTCTGTCGCTCTGTGTGTGCGGGTGTCTCTGTCTCTCTGTGCGTGCGGGTGTCTCTGTCTCTCTGTGCGTGCGGGTGTCTCTGTCTCTCTGTGCGTGCGGGTGTCTGTCGCTCTGTGCGTGCGGGTGTCTCTGTCTCTCTGTGCGTGCGGGTGTTTCTGTCTCTGTGTGTGCGGGTGTGTCTCTGTCTCTCTGTGTGTGCGGGTGCGTCTCTGTCTCTCTGTGTGTGCGGGTGTCTCTGTCTCTCTGTGCGTGCGGGTGTCTCTGTCTCTCTGTGCGTGCGGGTGTCTCTGTCTCTCTGTGCGTGCGGGTGTCTGTCGCTCTGTGCGTGCGGGTGTCTCTGTCTCTGTGTGTGCGGGTGTGTCTCTTTCTCTCTGTGTGTGCGGGTGTCTCTGTCACTGTGTGTGTGCGCGGGTGTCTCTGTCGCTCTGTGTGTGCGGGTGTCTCTGTCTCTGTGTGTGCGGGTGTCTCTGTCTCTCTGTGTGTGCGGGTGCGTCTCTGTCGCTCTGTGTGTGCGGGTGTCTCTGTCGCTCTGTGTGTGTGCGGGTGCGTCTCTGTCTCTCTGTGTGTGCGGGTGCGTCTCTGTCTCTCTGTGTGTGCGGGTGCGTCTCTGTCTCTCTGTGTGTGCGGGTGTCTCTGTCTCTCTGTGCGTGCGGGTGTCTCTGTCTCTCTGTGCGTGCGGGTGTCTCTGTCTCTCTGTGCGTGCGGGTGTCTCTGTCTCTCTGTGTGTGCGGGTGTCTCTGTCTCTCTCTGTGTGCGTGCGGGTGTCTCTGTCTCTCTGTGTGCGTGCGGGTGTCTCTGTCTCTCTGTGTGTGCGGGTGTGTCTGTCTCTCTGTGTGAGGTCCCCACGGGTAAACAAGCTAATAAATTACACAGAATGAAGTTTCTTGAAAATCTAAAAATATAGAACGTTTCCTGTGAGGGTTAGGTTTAGGGGTAGGGTTGGTGTAGGGTGATAGAAAATACGGTCCGTACAGTATAAAAACCATTACGCCTATGTAGAGTCCCCACAAGGATAGCTGACCAGACGTGTGTGTGCGTGTCTTTCTCTGTGTGTGTGTGTGTGTGTGTGTGTGTGTGTGTGTGTTAGTCTGTGTTGGAGTGTGTCTTACTCTCTTTCTCTGTGTGTGTGTGTTTGTCAGGCGCAGGTTCTGGAGAAGACAGTGACGTTCTCAGCATCAACGCAGAGATTGACGACAGTGACATTGAGGGTCATAAAGTGATGAAAGCTGAAGAATCGGCGAGAGATGAAGCTCTAGCTCCCAGCGCCGAGCCCAAAGTGGAGCTTCAGCAAGACATCGACAGAAGCGTGAGTGAAATTCTGGCTCCGATGTCTGGCTCTGAGCCTGAAGATCTGAGGGAAGCATCACCTGAAAAACCATTGGTTGAAGAAAGGGTTCCAGCAGCTGCAGTGAAGCAGCCGTCGACTCAGCAGCTGGAGTTACTAGAGCTGGAGATGAGAGCCAGAGCCATTAAAGCACTCATGAAAGCCAGCGAGACCCACAAACACACTCACAGCTGACCCACAAACACACTCACAGCTGACACACAAACACACTCACCGCTGACCCACAAACACACTCACCGCTGACCCACAAACACACTCACCGCTGACCCACAAACACACTCACCGCTGACCCACAAACACACTCACAGCTGACCCACAAACACACTCACCGCTGACCCACAAACACACTCACCGCTGACCCACAAACACACTCACCGCTGACCCACAAACACACTCACCGCTGACCCACAAACACACTCACCGCTGACCCACAAACACACTCACAGCTGACCCACAAACACACTCACCGCTGACCCACAAACACACTCACCGCTGACCCACAAACACACTCACCGCTGACCCACAAACACACTCACCGCTGACCCACAAACACACTCACCGCTGACCCACAAACACACTCACCGCTGACCCACAAACACACTCACCGCTGACCCACAAACACACTCACCGCTGACCCACAAACACACTCACCGCTGACCCACAAACACACTCACCGCTGACCCACAAACACACTCACCGCTGACCCACAAACACACTCACCGCTGACCCACAAACACACTCACAGCTGACCCACAAACACACTCACCGCTGACCCACAAACACACTCACCGCTGACCCACAAACACACTCACCGCTGACCCACAAACACACTCACCGCTGACCCACAAACACACTCACAGCTGACACACAAACACACTCACAGCTGACACACAAACACACTCACAGCTGACACACAAACACACTCACCGCTGACCCACAAACACACTCACCGCTGACACTCAGCCTCAAATTGTCATAACTACTTTTAAACTGTTTGATCTCACTAAATAACAGCACAGATTATTATTTGCAGATGCAAGTAGGTTTGATTGCAGACTTCACCTTACATATTTTCAGGTTTGATTAGAAAACACATCAAAAAAGCCATCGAACCATCTTGAAGACACTTTGTGTAACTTTGTGAGCAAATTATTAAAAAAGTTAACTCCCATGTGCTGAGGCCACTGTTGTCTGATTTCTAATCAAATCGTTCAGGCAGAATTTTATATCGCAGTGTTCATATTACACACATTAATTTCTATTGTATGTGCAGTGTGTATTGAATCTTTTTTTTATTATTATTATTATAGTGTTATTGATTTTATTATTATCATTATTCATATGTTCTTATGGATGTTTGGGTACAGCTTTAATTTCCAGAGGAATGGAAATAAACCTGTCTTTGAGTCTAAGGCACTGCGTGATTCATCTAAACGACAATCTGAATATTTCAGCTGCTTGAGATTCTTTGAGAGTTTGCTGGCATTACTGATCAGCAGTTTTTAACTTTCATTTTACAGAAAAGAAAACTAAACAGGTTGGCCTTTGCTTTGAACAGTCATGTTTAAAATGGCTGTTCATTTGACTACAGTTTACAATGCAAAGTGTAAAATATAATCAAATATAGTCCCAGCAACACCTGCAACAGCTTGGGGCAGTTTGACTGGAAATGGAAATAAATTGTGTTGAACTGAAAACAAATGGAAACACATATAATAACTCATTTAGGGATGCTGATGTCTGTTATCTAATCCAATCATCATAACTAAAATCCAGTAGAATAGTGTACATTAATCTGCTGCATTCAGAGCAGGAACTATTGTGTCCTAACTTTCATTTTCAGAGCTTTTGTGAATGTGGTTTCCTGGAAAGACTTTGACCGCTTTCTGGTAAATAGATTACTCTGCTTATATTGTTTTTCATCGAGCTTGGTAACGTTAATTCTTGAACACAGTTTTGTGTAAGCTTGCTGGTAACTGTTAAATGTTGGGATATTACAGATAAATGAAAAAATGATATAAAGATCAAACATAAATTTAACTTTCTGTTTGTGAGTCATTTTATTACACAAAAAAATCAGGTGTAACAGGTTTATGACACAAAGCGGGTGGGGCTTCACAATAATTGATCTGCATTTAAAGCGATTGCGATCCTGTTGAGAACTGGACAACAGCTGACTGTTAGCAGAACGGTAAGACTGCATGCATTTTATATTTATATACAGCAACTAATATAGGAAATATGCCTACTTCCAAATTATCCTTTTTCCAAAAGTTATTTCCAAAGTTATTAACTTTTAAAATAGTTAGTCTTTCACTCTTTTTTTTTTCCTTTTTTCTTTTTTTCCCTCGGTTGCTGAGGTGCCATTGTTTGTTAAGCTGATCATTACTGTCAGTCTTTATGCTTTAGCTGGTATGTCTTATTTATCCCGGATTAATCTTTGGATTGATCAGCGGCCGCTTTGTCACTAGATCCTTCGCGTTCATCCTCGTTTGACAAACCGTAACAGCTCACTGTAAAAATTAATTTAAGTTTACTTCATTCAATTGTGCAAGCTCCTTGCCTTAATTCAATTAAAGGGTTAGTTCACCCAAAAGTCAAAAGTATGTCATTAATAACTCAACCTCATGTTGTTCCAAACCCGTTTATCTTCTGAACACAGTTTAAGATATTTTAGATTTAGTCCGAGAGCTCTCAGTCCCTCCATTGAAGCTGTGTGTACGGTATACTGTCCATGTCCAGAAAGGTAAGAAAAACATCAAAGTAGTCCATGTGACATCACAGGGTCAGTTAGAATACTTTGAAGCATCGAAAATACATTTTGGTCCAAAAATAGCAAAAACTATGACTTTATTCAGCATCGTCTTCTCTTACGTGTCTTTTATTACCTTCTGGACATGGACAGTATTTTTAAGCATAACAACTATGTAAAGATAATAAATAAATATAAGTGGAACAGACCTTTAGTCCGACAAGCTTGATGCTCTTTACACGTTTGCACGTGAGTTTAAACTATTCTAGCTGAGACACCGGTGTGAGGTTTTTTAGACAACTTATTTGAGAATGTATCACCTATTGTTTCCATGGCGACGTGTAATGGTTGCCATGTGACACAACACAGCCACAATAGATCTGTATGGATCACTTTTATTTAGTTTTTACTGCTTTATTCAAAATGTTCCCAAAACATTCACTATATTATGAAATATCTGATATTCCAATTCTGAAATATGTGCAAGTAAATATATTTGGTAGCTTAAACACTTTTATATTGACAGCTTATATGTCCATATGTAGGTCATGTAATGCCAGGGTCAATACACCCACTGCGCAATGTGATGTTGGTGTGGTGTCTTTTTCATGTAATTTTTGGACATCCAAATTCGGTACATTGAAGGGGTTGCTTTGTAATGCCAGGTGACGTCTTTTTTCAACGTCTTCCGCACGTCTAATGTTGACTAATTGTGGACGTCTTTTCAACATCAAATTAAGGCTTATTTTGGATGTCGTTTTTATTACTTCTATAACTGTGGTCCCATGTTTCCAGACGGTGGAGGACTCCATTTGATTGTCTCAGCAGCATACAAAGGTGCTATGCATTTCTTGTTGAAACTAGCTTTTGACTCAAACAAAGCTACAGGAAAATTAACGGCTACAAAAAACATGTCATCCACCCTCTGGAAACATGGGACTACATACAACACTACAGTTATACAAATACAAATCTTTTCATCTTTATTCAACCATAATTGACCATTCTTGGCTGTAACGTTAACCACAGCAGGTTTGTGAAGTTTAAGACCATAACGCTAAACTACCTAACACTATACGTAAACATGGATATTGAATTAACTAGGCTGACCGCAAGGTAATGTTCACCAGCGATGCAGGCTGAAAAGCGTGCCGTCATTTTGTATTGGCCATGTTGCCTCTGCCGATCAGAGTGATGTTGACTGGTTTGGTTGAAATCCAAAGCCCTTGATAAAGAGTTGTCCTCACTTGTCCTTTAGCTGCTGTTGGTTCTTTTTAAATTAGAAATAAGGGGGATAGGCCAAATATATGCTAACATGAAATTATATTCTGAACTATAATTTCCCACAAATTCCAAATAAATAAACATATACATAGAAAAAATACATGTATGCATAAATAAATAACTTGATTAGGCAACTTTAAATAAACCAGTTAAAGAAAAACAGATAACTGTAAAAAAAATAAAATAAATAAATAAATAAATAAAACATAGCCTGATTACATAAATAGGCATTCACATAATAAATTGCGTTTGTTTATAAATCATCTGTATGTGATCTGAAATTCTTCTAGAATGATCATTTTTATAAAGCCTGTATAGTCAAGTACTTTCACTTAAATGACAATCAGTAGGTCATATGCATTGCCATTTAAGTGAAATTATTGAAATTAAACATGCAAGCTTGATAAAAATGATTATTCTAAAATAAAATTTCAGATGGCATTTAGAGGATTTTGTATCTGAACTCTTCATGTATTAATCATGTTGAAAGGCCCTATAAAACAAATATTACATATTAATCATGTAATTTTCCTGCACCTGTTATATAGGCGTCCAAAGAAATTACCCAGTTCAAAGGTCAAACATTGAACGTCCAGATGACGTTCAAGTTGGGTCATGGTTGCACATCGAATAGATGTTCAGGAATGGTCATGGACCGACAGACCTAATATAGACATGATCTGCACGTCTATCCAACGTCCAATGTTAAGTGGGCAGAGTCTATTGCATCTCTTACTGTCGAGGCCACAACTGAATCCATAGTACTTTGATGCTCTTTAAGTGCTAGTTTGATACCATTAGCAATGGCGCCATCAACACCCTCTTTGGTGATAATGGGATCTTTGATTTATTTTGTTTATTGGTGATTGCTCAGTCACTATTTTTTAATTGTCCTTGACCGTTGAAGTAATCATGATGGAATAGATAGCGAGTGGTCTGAAATTCACCATCAGGATTGTGGAATATTTGACAGAGTAAGCAGACCGAAGGACTGTATATGTAATGCGGTCGAAGGGTCACATGATCTCCGACCTTCTGAATTTCTGTCTGTGTCTGTTCCCTGAACTAGAAAATATAAATAACATCCAAAACTATTTGAGAGTATCAATTTAATTGACGATCAACAAATAACAATAAAAAACACATATAATACTGATAAACAAATGATAAAGCTTGGCTTATTGAATATAAGCTCCCTTTCTATGAAAGCATTTTTTGTAAATGATATGATCACTGAACTTAAGCTATACAAGCTCTGTTTGACAGAAATCTGGCCAAAACAAGATGATTACATTATTTTAAAGGCTGTGTTGCAGGGTTAATTTTTTAATGAATTTGTGCAATTTGCTTGATGGTAATAAACATTTAAACTGTTATCCATTGTATTTTATGTTGTTGGGTATGTGTGTGTGTGTGTCATTATTGTGCACTGCTGCTCGTAGACTAGCTCCAGTGCTCATTGCTCCGTTGCTAAATAATAGCAACTCACCAGGACACTTCACCAACTCTCCACTCGTTCTCCTCGGACCATGCATTTAATTGGCTTTGACGGACATCAGTTCTTGGCAATTCCTCATTTGTCCTCTCACGTCTGGCAGGTTCGAAATTACATGGCTGCGGGCCATCATACATGTTAGCTCTTGCCACCACCTTGCATAAACACTGCACCCGCAAGCAGTATTATCCGTAGGGGCTGCCATCGTTGTTTCGCGTGCTGTGTGACGTCAGAACTCGGGAGTACATCGATCTAGTACGAGTTCACGGATGGGAAGTCACGGGTTTGACTGCCGTTCCAGTGCACTTTCATGGGTTTAAGAATGGAAAAACACGGGTTACGGGTTGCCTGGAATGCGGCATCATACTAGGCTGAGGCTACCTTTCCTCCACTTCTCCCCAACGTGACGTCATCACCGAATTGCTTAAAAAAAAAAAAAAAAAAAAAAAACTTTTTAATACCAAAGACATTTTTTTTATTATATACATATCTTGAGTGATTTATGTACCCATTAATCGACAATGGTGGCTTACCTGCAACATGGCCTTTAAATGAGTCTACCCCCCCACCACCACCAAGATTACTTTTATAAACATGAGCCGGGTCCAAAAGGTAAAGGGGGAGGTGTTGCTACAATTTATACAAATATTTTTAGTATTTCTCAGAGGGCGGGCTTCAGGTATAACTTGTTTGAAATAATGGTGCTTCATATAACATGTGCTGATTTTATATCCAAATTAGTGCTTGTAGCAGATTTTAATATCCAAGTTGATAATGAAAAAGATGCATTGGGATCAGCATTCATAGACATTTTGAACTCTATTGGGGTTAGACAACACATCTCAGGACCTACTCATTGTCGAAATATATTTAATATATTTAAAACTCTCACCTGGAATTGATGTTGATGGTGTTGAAATTATGCAGCCAAGTGATGATATCACAGATCATTATCTAGTCTTGTGTAAACTTCATATAGCTAAAACTTATAGCTAAAGTCTACTCCTAACCATCACACCTACCACAAAAGGCTACTTTGCAACTAATCTCCCTTAACCTTAGCAGATCCAAAAACTAGATTGATGTAACAGAAACTATGGACTCTCTCATTTCTATCATTTTAGATACAGTTGCTACTTTACAGTTAAGGAAGATTAGGGAAAACAGTATCACACCATGGTATGATGAACACACTCGCACCCTAAAGAGAGCAGCCCGGAAAATGAAGTGCAGCTGGAGGAAAACAAAACTATAGGTATTTCAAAATTGTAACCATGCAGCCATCAGCTACAATATCACATCAGACAGTGCAATATAGATCCCCTGAGGAACAGTTCCACTCATTCTCTACTATAGGAGAGGAATAACTGTATAAACTTGTTAAATCATCTAAACCAACAACGTGAATAATTTACCCTAATTCCATCTAATCTTAAAAATAGGTGCTTGCATAAGCCATAGATCCTCTTCTGACTATTATTAATTTGTCATTGTCATAAGGATGTGTCCCCAAAACCTACAGTCTGCCTGTTATTAAGCCTTTCATTTATATATAAAATAAAATAAAAAAATAACACTAGACCCCAAAGAACTAGTTAATTACAGTCTGATCTCAAATCTTCCTTTTCTGTCCAAGATACTAGAAAATGTACTATCCTAACAATTATATGTATCTTTGGGGCTTTCCAGTGAGGATTTAGACCATATCATAGTACTGAGACTGCTCTCAATAGAGATACAAATATTCTGCTCTTATCATTTGATCGTGGTTATCTCTCTATTAGGGCTATTGGATCTTAATCTTGAGTTCCACATTATTGAACACTCTTTTCTTGAATACACAAGAAAAAAATGTATGGCATTATTGGAAGTGCATTAGCATGGTTCATTTTGAACTTATCTGACTGCCATCAATTTGTTGCAGTGAATGAAGATGTATCATATCAATCAAAAGTGCAGTATGGAATACCTCAAGGTTCAGTACTTGGTCTGTTATTTTTCGCGCTTTACATGATAACCTTGGGAGATATCATCAAGAAGCACAGTGTTTGATTTCCCTGCAGGCTTGGGAGGGTTACTTTAAAAATGTATTCCGTTACAGTTACTAATTACTTCATAAAAAAAGTATTGAGTAACGTAATCCAAGTACCACAATATGAAAGTAATGTAACTGATTACTTTTGGATTACTTCTGGATTACTTCAAGGTCAAATATTATTTTTTAAAAACAATAACATTTATTAATTAAGAATTTCACAGCCCTGAATTAATATATATGTAAAGGACTATACAGACATCTAGTGCATGGTATTGGTATTAAAGATTATTTTGTTTTATTTTGAAGAAAATATAATAAGAAAGAATTTTAAGGAAATGTTTCTTCAACAGGAAAATAGAGAATACAAATTCATTTTTTTTCCAAGCAAATATAATAAGAACACAATTTTTTGACAATGCAAAATGTTTCTTCAACAGGAAAATAGAGAATACATACATATATATATATATATATATATATATATATATATATATATATATATATATATATATATATATATATATTTTTTTTTTTTTTTTTTTTTTTTTTTTTTATCTTTGCAAATATAAAACTAATTTTTAAAAGTGCAAATGCTTCTTTAGGTTGGATGTCGAATCCTTTTCTTTGCTGGAAGGCACAGTTTGCACTGTACAACGTTGTTTGCAATTTCTACTTTTTAAACAAAATAGCAGCGGAATTTCCATGAAATGAACACGTTTTTGCAGCAGTGATTCAATCTGCGTCTGAGGAGATTGTAGACATCTGTTATTTGCGCATGCACCAGCGGGTGGCACACGTGACTCGCGTGAGTCATTAATCAAGCTGCGCTTAATATAGTGTTATTATGCCAAAATACTGATTTATATCGTTTTAAATGAAACCATTGTAATCCTGAAAGTATTCCCCCTTTTTTCAGATGTAACTATAATCTGATTACTACGTTTTTTGATGTAACTGTAACGGATTACAGTTAATGGATTTGTATCCTGATTACATAACGCCTTCCCAACCCTGTTTCCCTGTTAAGCTGATGATACTCTTTGCCTTGCGGAGAAACACACCAATTTGAAAAATTTATGGAATGCATGATATAAAAACCTGGATGAGGAGTAATTTCTTACTGCTAAATTCTGAAAAAAAAAAAAAAAAACAGAGGTGTTAATTATAGGACCTAAAAACTCTGCATGCAATAACCTAGAACACTGTGTAAGACTTGATGATTGCTCTGTCAATTCTTCATCATCAGTTAGGAACCTAGGTGTGCTATTTGATCGCAATTTTTCCATTGAAAGCCACATTTATAGCATTTGTTAAACTGCATTTTTACATCTCAAAAATATATAACAATTATGACCTATGCTCTCAATGTCAAATGCAGAGATGTTAATTAATGTGTCCATGACCTCAAGGTTAGATTATTGTAATGCTTTATTGAGTGGTTGTTCTGCACGCTTAATAAACATACTCCGGAAAGTCCAAGATGCAGCAGCTAGAGTTCTTACTAGAACCAGGAATTATGACCATATTATACAATATATAGACAGATCCATAGTCAAAACCTTGTCTCCTAGACGGCCATCGGGACAAGACAACAGGAAACAGATGATTCTTCTGCACAATCTGACTTAAATGTAACAGCCTGAAATTGAACTGCTGGCTTCATCTGGCCAGAGGAGAACTGGACCCCCAACTGCGCCTGGTTCCTCCAAAGGTTTTTTTTTTTTTTTTTTTTTTCTCAATTCCTGCACCGAAGGAGTTTTGGTTCCTTGTCCCTGTCGCCTCTGGCTTGCTTAGTTGGGGACACTTCATTTTCAGTGATTTCATCAACTTCACAGAGACTATTTAATCTAAGATGGATGACGGCATCAATGAATTCAATGATGACCTTCCTTTTTGCATTATTTACACATTATTTTCCCATTTAATGATGTTCAGTTGCTTTGTCCCAATCTGTATAGTGAAAAGTGCTATATAAATAAAGGTGACTGGACTTGTATGAGGAGTGTTGTCCTCCTAATGTCCAGAGTACAGTAGGATCTCCCCTGAGGCTAGTCGTTTCTGTCCAGATTGCGTCCATGTATTCTCACTAACTCCTAGCAGGGTGAGGTTGTAATTATTTTTCTCCGCTGCTATTTTTAATGTCTTCTCTTGCTCCCATATGGTTCTTATGTTCCATGTACCGATATTGGTTGCTCTGGTCAAAAGAAGGTGGGGGGGGGGGGTATCGGCCTTGTAGATTCCAGAGTCTAATCTGCAAGCTACAAGGCTTCCACTACCAGTTGTCATAATCCTTGTTGAGGACCCATCCATTCCCAGAGCTGAGTTTCCTTGTTGATTCTTTGTTGGCGTATCTGTAGCAGGGTACATTTTATGGGATGGGGTTGCTAACCTTATGCCCAACCCTCCTCCTTTACCCAAGCTTGGGACAGGGAGGTCTGTTAGGTTTGGAATTTGGTTAGGGAATATAAGGGTGCAGGAGTCCTATTATTTACATAAAATGAATTAAAATCCGTATACCTGTCTGTCTATCTATCCATTAATGTCAATTAATGGTTTTCTAATATCTGCCTTAGTCACATTTCTTTTTTTCTCGACAATGAAACTTCCAGACCTCTGCCAGGTGTAATATTCTTTAATATTTTATCGTTGTTCTTTCATTTTTATTAAGCAATTATTAAGTTGGCTTGAGAAAGCCAACTTACTGATCTGCTATTTAAGCTTCTTCTTATTATTATTATTAAGTTGGCTTGAGAAAGCCAACTTACTGATATTCTATTTAAACTTATTATTAAGTTGGCTTGAGAGAGCCAACTTACTGATATTCTATTTAAACGTATTATTATTAAGTTGGCTTGAGAGAGCCAACTTACTGATATTCTATTTAAACTTATTATTATTAAGTTGGCTTGAGAGAGCCAACTTACTGATATTCTATTTAAACTTATTATTATTAAGTTGGCTTGAGAGAGCCAACATACTGTTATGCTATTTAAACTTCTTCTTTTTCTTATTATTATTTTTCTGACAGAAATTCTGAACGCTACTCCTCCTAGGGCTTTAAAGCCACAAGCCCCAAACTCGGCAGACACCTGCGGGATAGAGCGGTGGTGTGTGCTATATCTTTTCAGACTGATCAGACTTAAAGTTCTTTTTTTATTAATTTTTAAATGTCAAAATTCATTACCCATAGACTTACATTGTCTGAAAAAAATTGCGCCCCTACAGTTGCAATGAGATTTAGGGGAGGAGTCGGGTTTCGTTTCACTTTTAAACCGTTAAAAATACAAGTAAATAATACAATTTCCTTCAAACTGACAAGCTAAACCAACATATCTGATTAGTACAGGGGTTAGGGCTCATTAATAATTGATTTCTGGGCAGAGAGCAGTCAGAAAGAGAAGAATCACGGCTGCTCAGCTCAGGCTGTCTCCACGGAGCTCACAACGAGCGAATTCATTCTTATTTAAGACCTTTTAAAACGGCGATTGCACGCAATCCACACGTTAGAACACACCAAGAGCTAAATTCAGATGTTTCTGAACTGTTTAAAGTAATAACATGATATATTCGCGGTAGCCAAATGTCCGCGAGCTCGCGATGTATTTCTCTGAACACTTGAAGTCCACATGACAGCCGCGTTTCGGGGCGAGATCGGACAAATAAATAGGCTACACATTTCATTCACACTGACAAGCTAAACCAACATATGTTATTATTACCGGGTCAGATCTCATTTATAAATTATGTCTCTGGCCAAAGAACAGCGAGAAAGACGAGAGAGAAATGAGCGCTTCATCCGCATTTTTAAGCGCTTCCAAAAATAATATCACAGCGAATTGCACTAATCCACCCATTAGAACACAACAATAGCAGAATTCAGGTGTTTTTGAACTGTTTATGTGGGCAAAATGAAATATAATTTGACAGCGTGATACAGCTTATGAATACTTGAAGTCTGGGCAGAGAGAAGTCAGAAAGACGAGAGAAGAATCACGGCTGCTCAGCTCAGACTGTCTCCACGGAGCTCACAACGAGCGAATTTATTCTTATTTAAGACCTTTTATAATTAAATTATATCGGCGATTGCACGCAATCCACACGTTAGAACACACCAATAGCTGAATTCAGATGTTTCTGAACTGTTTAAAGTAATAACATGATATATTCGCGGCAGCCAAATGTCCGCGAGCTCGCGATGTATTTCTCTGAACACTTGAAGAGAATTTACAGCCTGTCACATTAAAACCCTGCAGCGAAACGGCACAAAACAATTAGAAGAATATATTATACACATGAAAATGAGTGTTTATATGTGCTTGTGAGATTTTATCTGTCAGGCTGAAGTTCTGAACGTCACATCAATTGCTATCCATCGTCACAACATGGTATAGTCATTTATATATATTTTTAAGAGCTTCTTAAAATATTAATGCACACAATCCACTCATTAGAACAAAACAAGAGCAAAATCCAGGTGTTTGATGAGCCGGGCAAACAAATATTCTGTGATAAAGTAATATCAAAACAACGCAATGTCATTTCATCACGTTTAATGTGTGGAAGGCCAAGAGGGTCAAATACACGTGAATTTTAACGTGTCTCTGTAAAGGGTCTACTTTTTTTGGATACAAACATAATAACAACAAAACTTTGGGCACTTATAAAATAAAGATAACAAACAAGGTGTGCTGTCTGCAGCCTTGGTCTGCGCTGATCTTCATTTACAAACACGTCATTAAAATGAACTGTAACTCCATGAATACTCAACGAAGAGACATGAGAGATATATATATAGAAAGCTTGACATGTCTACTTTTAAACTAAACAAGTGCTCCCGAACAAATATTCTGTGATAAAGTAATCCATATCAACACAAAGCGATGTCCTTTTTTCACGTCTCCTTTCATTATATCTAATGTGTATGGAAGGCCAAGAGGGTCAAATACACGTGAATTTTAACGCGTCAACAACACGTTAAATACCTGTATTTCATGCATAGACAACACGTATTTAATATTATTTATTTATCGGCGCTGCACAACATGGTAAAGTCATTTATATATATTTTTTAAGAGCTTCTTAAAATACTATATTACTCCAATGTTATATCCAATATTATTTAACATGTTAAATACGTGTTGTTTACAAGTGAAAAATCAGCGGGTATTTAACATGTATTTTACGTGAAATACACTGAAGTACACCTTAAAAATCAGTTTGAAGAGGTCAATGTCATTGGCTGCTGAGGACTTGGGTCAAACCACTTCTGTGAGCTTAGAGGGGTGTACCATTCATAGACAGGCAACCACCATTTAACATGCTATAGATCAGCTTATTCAGCCTTATTATTTAGTCTTTTTTCTTTTCTGTTTTGTATAGTCTATAGAAATAATATATTTAAGTTTCAGTTTTATGAAATATTTATTTTATAATAAATAGTAATTAAAATTTTGTGGTGATAGTATAAAGTTTATAAAAGTTACAGTATTTTGTAATGAAACAGGACTTTTTGTTTAGCTCTTGACTCGCCGAAGTATACTATATATAGTGTCCCTTCTTGAATTTTTCAGTAATGTGTGATAACTTAAAATATGTTGTGAGTACTATTAAAATAAATTAAGATTAAATTGAATGGTATTTAGGAGATTATGATTTATGGTTATTTCGCATTCAACTAGACAACCCTGTCGTAGCTGTTATCATAGCCTAGGCTTTTTATTAAAAAAAGAAAAAAGCAAGGGACCATGGAAAAAGACTGTTGCAGGTGTATTTTTTATGGTATTATTATTTTATTTTTTTGCAGCGGGGCAACTCAAGAATGTTGGGCACACAAGTACTGTGGCTCTTTTGCCCCATGGCCAAGATGGCCAAGCCAACATCAAAGTTAGTTCACTAACTTTTAATTCTAGTTATTATTATTCATCTGAGAAAAAATTCTAAACGCTACTCCTCCTAGGGCTTTAAAGCCACAAGCCCCAAACTCGGCAGACACCTGCGGGATAGAGTGGTGGTGTGTGCTATATCTTTTCAGAGTGATCAGACTTGAAGTTTTTTTTTTTTTTTAATTTTTAAATGTCAAAATTCATTACCCATAGACTTACATTGTCTGAGAAAAATTGCGCCCCTACAGTTGCAATGAGATTTAGGGGAGGAGTCGGGTTTCGTTTTACTTTTAAACCGGTTAAAAATACAAGTAAATAATACAATTTCCTTCAAACTGACAAGCTAAACTAACATATCTGATTAGTACAGGGGTTAGGGCTCATTAATAATTGATTTCTGGGCAGAGAGCAGTCAGAAAGAGAAGAATCACGGCTGCTCAGCTCAGGCTGTCTCCACGGAGCTCACAACGAGCGAATTCATTCTTATTTAAGACCTTTTAAAATGGCGATTGCACTAATCCACCCATTAGAACACAACAAGAGCAGAATTCAGGTGTTTTTGACCTGTTTATGTGTGCAAAATGAAATATAATTTGACAGCGTGATACAGCTTATGAATACTTGATGTCTGGGCAGAGAGCAGTCAGAAAGAAGAGAGAAGAATCACGGCTGCTCAGCTCAGGCTGTCTCCACGGAGCTCACAACGAGCGAATTTATTCTTATTTAAGACCTTTTATAATTAAATTATATTGGCGATTGCACGCAATCCACACGTTAGAACACACCAATAGCTGAATTCAGATGTTTCTGAACTGTTTAAAGTAATAACATGATATATTCGCGGCAGCCAAATGTCCGCGAGCTCGCGATGTATTTCTCTGAACAAGTCTAAATAGAGAATTCACAGCCTTTCACATTAAAACCCTGCAGCGAAACGGCACAAAACACTTAGAATAATATATTATACACCTGAAAATGAGTGTTTATATGTGCTTGTGAGATTTTATCTGTCAGGCTGAAGTTCTGAACGTCACATCAATTGCTATCCATCGTCACAACATGGTAAAGTCATTTATATATATTTTTAAGAGCTTCTTAAAATATTAATGCACACAATCCACTCAATAGAACAAAACGAGCAAAATCCAGGTGTTTGTTGAGCCGTGCAAAACGAAATATCATTTGACATCGAGGGGAAAAAAGTAACTAACTCCATGAATACTCAACGAAGAGACAGATATATATATATATATATATATATATAGAAAGCTTGACATGTCTACTTTTAAACCAAACAAGTGCTGCCGAACAAATATTCTGTGATAAAGTAATCCATATCAAAACAATGCAATGTCCTTTTTTCACGTCTAATGTGTGGAAGGCCAAGAGGGTCAAATACACGTGAATTTTAACATGTCTCTGTAAAGGGTCTACTTTTTTTGGATACAAACATAATAACAACAAAACTTTGGGCACTTATAAAATAAAGATAACAAACAAGGTGTGCTGTCTGCAGCCTTGGTCTGCGCTGATCTTCATTTACAAACACGTCATTAAATTGAACTGTAACTCCATGAATACTCAACGAAGAGACATGAGAGATATATCTATAGAAAGCTTGACATGTCTACTTTTAAACTAAACAAGTGCTCCCGAACAAATATTCTGTGATAAAGTAATCCATATCAAAAGAAAGCGATGTCCTTTTTTCACGTCTCCTTTCATTATATCTAATGTGTATGGAAGGCCAACAGGGTCAAATACACGTGAATTTTAACGCGTCAACAACACGATAAATACGTGTATTTCATGCGTAGACAACACGTATTTAATATTATTTATTTATCGGCGCTGCACAACATGGTAAAGTCATTTATATATTTTTTAAGAGCTTCTTAAAATACTATATTACTCCAATGTTATATCCAATATTATTTAACGTGTTAAATACGTGTTGTTTACAAGTGAATAATCAGCGGGTATTTAACATGTATTTCACGTGAAATACACTGAAGTACACCCTAAAAACCAGTTTGAAGAGGTCAATGTCATTTGCTGCTGAGGACTTGGGTCAAACCACTTCTGTGAGCTTAGTGGTTGGGGTGTACAATTCATAGACAGGCAACCACCATTTAACATGCTATAGATCAGCTTATTCAGCCTTATTATTTAGTCTTTTTTCTTTTCTGTTTTGTATAGCCTATAGAAATAATATATTTAAGTTTCAGTTTTATGAAATATTTATTTTATAATAAATAGTAATAAAAATTTTGTGGTGATAGTAAAAAGTTTATAAAAGTTACAGTATTTTGTAATGAAACAGGACTTTTTGTTTAGCTCTTGACTCGCCGAAGTATACTATATATATTGTCCCTTCTTGAATTTTTCAGTAATGTGTGATAACTTAAAATATGTTGTCAGTACTATTAAAATAAGATTAAATTGAATGGTATTTAGGAGATTATGGTTTTTGCATGACTTATTTCGCATTCAACTAGACAACCCTGTCGTAGCTGTTATCATAGCCTAGGCTTTTTATTAAAAAAGAAAAAAGCAAGAGACCATGGAAAAAGACTGTTGCAGGTGTATTTTTTATGGTATTATTATTTTATTTTTTTGCAGCGGGGCAACTCAAGAATGTTGGGCACACAAGTACTGTGGCTCTTTTGCCCCATGGCCAAGATGGCAAAGCCAACATCAAAGTTAGTTCACTAACTTTTAATTCTAGTTATGTTGGCTTGGCAACAAGCCAACATACTGTTATGCTATTTAAACTTCTTCTTTTTTTTTCTTATTATTATTTTTCTGACAGAAATTCAAAACGCTACTCCTCCTAGGGTTTTAAAGCCACAAGCCCCAAACTCGGCAGACACCTGCGGGATAGAGCGGTGGTGTGTGCTATATCTTTTCAGACTGATCAGACTTAAAGTTTTTTTTTTATTAATTTTTCAATGTTAAAATTCATTACCCATAGACTTACATTGTCTGAGAAAAATTGCGCCCCTACAGTTGCAATGAGATTTAGGGGAGGAGTCGGGTTTCGTTTTACTTTTAAACCGGTTAAAAATACAAGTAAATAATACAATTTCCTTCAAACTGACAAGCTAAACCAACATATCTGATTAGTACAGGGGTTAGGGCTCATTAATAATTGATTTCTGGGCAGAGAGCAGTCAGAAAGAGAAGAATCACGGCTGCTCAGCTCAGGCTGTCTCCACGGAGCTCACAACGAGCAAATTCATTCTTATTTAAGACCTTTTAAAACGGCGATTGCACGCAATCCACACGTTAGAACACACCAAGAGCTAAATTCAGATGTTTCTGAACTGTTTAAAGTAATAACATGATATATTCGCGGCAGCCAACTGCCCGCGAGCTCGCGATGTATTTCTCTGAACACTTGAAGTCCACATGACAGCCGCGTTTCGGGGCGAGATCGGACAAATAAATAGGCTACACATTTCATTCACACTGACAAGCTAAACCAACATATGTTATTATTACCGGGTCAGATCTCATTTATAAATTATGTCTCTGGCCAAAGAACAGCGAGAAAGACGAGAGAGAAATGAGCCCTTCATCAGCATTTTTTAAGCGCTTCCAAAAATAATATCACAGCGAATTGCACTAATCCACCCATTAGAACATAACAAGAGCAGAATTCATGTGTTTTTGAACTGTTTATGTGTGCAAAATGAAATATAATTTGACAGTGTGATACAGCTTATGAATACTTGATGTCTGGGCAGAGAGCATGTCAGAAAGACGAGAGAAGAATCACGGCTGCTCAGCTCATGCTGTCTCCACGGAGCTCACAACGAGCTAATTTATTCTTATTTAAGACCTTTTATAATTAAATTATATCGGCGATTGCACGCAATCCACATGTTAGAACACACCAATAGCTGAATTCAGATGTTTCTGAACTGTTTAAAGTAATAACATGATATATTCGCGGCAGCCAAATGTCTGCGAGCTCGCGATGTATTTCTCTGAACACTTGAAGAGAATTTACAGCCTGTCACATTAAAACCCTGCAGCGAAACGGCACAAAACAATTAGAAGAATATATTATACACATGAAAATGAGTGTTCATATGTGCTTGTGAGATTTTATCTGTCAGGCTGAAGTTCTGAACGTCACAACAATTGCTATCCATCGCCACAACATGGTATAGTCATTTATATATATATTTTTAAGAGCTTCTTAAAATATTAATGCACACAATCCACTCATTAGAACAAAACAAGAGCAAAATCCAGGTGTTTGTTGAGCCGTGCAAACAAATATTCTGTGATAAAGTAATATCAAAACAACGCAATGTCATTTCTTCACGTCTAATGTGTGGAAGGCCAAGAGGGTCAAATACACGTGAATTTTAACGTGTCTCTGTAAAGAAACTGTAACTCCTAACTCCATGAATACTCAACGAAGAGACATGAGAGATATATCTATAGAAAGCTTGACATGTCTACTTTTAAACTAAACAAGTGCTCCCGAACAAATATTCTGTGATAAAGTAATCCATATCAACACAAAGCGATGTCCTTTTTTCACGTCTCCTTTCATTATATCTAATGTGTATGGAAGGCCAAGAGGGTCAAATACACGTGAATTTTAACGCGTCAACAACACGTTAAATACCTGTATTTCATGCGTAGACAACACGTATTTAATATTATTTATTTATCGGCGCTGCACAACATGGTAAAGTCATTTATGTATTTTTTTAAGAGCTTCTTAAAATACTATATTACTCCAATGTTATATCCAATATTATTTAACGTGTTAAATACGTGTTGTTTACAAGTGAAAAATCTGCGGGTATTTAACATGTATTTTACGTGAAATACACTGAAGTACATTTTAAAAATCAGTTTGAAGAGGTCAATGTCATTGGCTGCTGAGGACTTGGGTCAAACCACTTCTGTGAGCTTAGAGGGGTGTACCATTCATAGACAGGCAACCACAATTTAACATGCTATAGATCAGCTTATTCAGCCTTATTATTTAGTCTTTTTTTCTTTTCTGTTTTGTATAGTCTATAGAAATAATATATTTACGTTTCCGTTTTATGAAATATTTATTTTATAATAAATAGTAATTAAAATTTTGTGGTGATAGTATAAAGTTTATAAAAGTTACAGTATTTTGTAATGAAACAGGACTTTTTGTTTAGCTCTTTACTCGCCGAAGTATACTATATATAGTGTCCCTTCTTGAATTATTCAGTAATGTGTGATAACTTAAAATATGTTGTGAGTACTATTAAAATAAGATTAAATTGAATGGTATTTAGGAGATTATGATTCATGGTTATTTTGCATTAAACTAGACAACCCTGTCGTAGCTGTTATCATAGCCTAGGCTTTTTATTAAAAAAGAAAAAAGCAAGGGACCATGGAAAAAGACTGTTGCAGGTGTATTTTTTATGGTATTATTATTTTATTTTTTTGCAGCGGGGCAACTCAAGAATGTTGGGCACACAAGTACTGTGGCTCTTTTGCCCCATGGCCAAGATGGCCAAGCCAACATCAAAGTTAGTTCACTAACTTTTAATTCTAGTTATGTTGGCTTGGCAACAAGCCAACATACTGTTATGCTATTTAAACTTCTTCTTTTTCTTATTATTATTTTTCTGACAGAAATTCTGAACGCTACTCCTCCTAGGGCTTTAAAGCCACAAGCCCCAAACTCGGCAGACACCTGCGGGATAGAGCGGTGGTGTGTGCTATATCTTTTCAGACTGATCAGACTTAAAGTTTTTTTTTTATTAATTTTTAAATGTCAAAATTCATTACCCATAGACTTACATTGTCTGAGAAAAATTGCGCCCCTACAGTTGCAATGAGATTTAGGGGAGGAGTCGGGTTTCGTTTAACTTTTAAACCGTTAAAAATACAAGTAAATAATACATTTTCCTTCAAACTGACAAGCTAAACTAACATATCTGATTAGTACAGGGGTTAGGGCTCATTAATAATTGATTTCTGGGCAGAGAGCAGTCGAGAGAAGAATCACGGCTGCTCATCTCAGGCTGTCTCCACGGAGCTCACAACGAGCGAATTCATTCTTATTTAAGACCTTTTAAAACGGCGATTGCACGCAATCCACACGTTAGAACACACCAAGAGCTAAATTCAGATGTTTCTGAAATGTTTAAAGTAATAACATGATATATTCGCGGCAGCCAAATGTCCGCGAGCTCGCGATGTATTTCTCTGAACACTTGAAGTCCACATGACAGCCGCGTTTCGGGGCGAGATCGGACAAATAAATAGGCTACACATTTCATTCACACTGACAAGCTAAACCAACATATGTTATTATTACCGGGTCAGATCTCATTTATAAATTATGTCTCTGGCCAAAGAACAGCGAGAAAGACGAGAGAGAAATGAGCGCTTCATCCGCATTTTTAAGCGCTTCCAAAAATAATATCACAGCGAATTGCACTAATCCACCCATTAGAACACAACAATAGCAGAATTCAGGTGTTTTTGAACTGTTTATGTGGGCAAAATGAAATATAATTTGACAGCGTGATACAGCTTATGAATACTTGATGTCTGGGCAGAGAGAAGTCAGAAAGACGAGAGAAGAATCACGGCTGCTCAGCTCAGGCTGTCTCCACGGAGCTCACAACGAGCGAATTTATTCTTATTTAAGACCTTTTATAATTAAATTATATCGACGATTGCACGCAATCCACACGTTAGAACACACCAATAGCTGAATTCAGATGTTTCTGAACTGTTTAAAGTAATAACATGATATATTCGCGGCAGCCAAATGTCCGCGAGCTCGCGATGTATTTCTCTGAACAAGTCTAAATAGAGAATTCACAGCCTTTCACATTAAAACCCTGCAGCGAAACGGCACAAAATAATTAGAAGAATATATTATACACATGAAAATGAGTGTTTATATGTGCTTGTGAGATTTTATCTGTCAGGCTGAAGTTCTGAACGTCACATCAATTGCTATCCATCGTCACAACATGGTAAAGTCATTTATATATATATTTTAAGAGCTTCTTAAAATATTAATGCACACAATCCACTCATTAGAACAAAACAAGAGCAAAATCCAGGTGTTTGTTGAGCCGTGCAAAACGAAATGTCATTTGACATCGAGGGGAAAAAGTAACTGTAACTCCATGAATACTCAACGAAGAGACAGAGATATATCTATAGAAAGCTTGACATGTCTACTTTTAAACCAAACAAGTGCTGCCGAACAAATATTCTGTGATAAAGTAATCCATATCAAAACAACGCAATGTCCTTTTTTCACGTCTAATGTGTGGAAGGCCAAGAGGGTCAAATACACGTGAATTTTAACGTGTCTCTGTAAAGGGTCTACTTTTTTTTGGATACAAACATAATAACAACAAAACTTTGGGCACTTATAAAATAAAGATAACAAACAAGGTGTGCTGTCTGTAGCCTTGGTCTGTGCTGATCTTCATTTACAAACACGTCATTAAAATAAACTGTATCTCCATGAATACTCAACGAAGAGACAAGAGAGATATATCTATAGAAAGCTTGACATGTCTACTTTTAAACTAAACAAGTGCTCCCGAACAAATATTCTGTGATAAAGTAATCCATATCAAAACAAAGCGATGTCCTTTTTTCACGTCTCCTTTCATTATATCTAATGTGTATGGAAGGCCAAGAGGGTCAAATACACGTGAATTTTAACGCGTCAACAACACGTTAAATACGTGTATTTCATGCGTAGACAACACGTATTTAATATTATTTATTTATCGGCGCTGCACAACATGGTAAAGTCATTTATATATATTTTTAAGAGCTTCTTAAAATACTATATTACTCCAATGTTATATCCAATATTATTTAACGTGTTAAATAGTGTTGTTTACAAGTGAAAAATCAGCGGGTATTTAACATGTATTTTACGTGAAATACACTGAAGTACACCCTAAAAACCAGTTTGAAGAGGTCAATGTCATTTGCTGCTGAGGACTTGGGTCAAACCACTTCTGTGAGCTTAGTGGTTAGGGTGTACAATTCATAGACAGGCAACCACCATTTAACATGCTATATATCAGCTTATTCAGCCTTATTATTTAGTCTTTTTTCTTTTCTGTTTTGTATAGCCTATAGAAATAGTATATTTAAGTTTCAGTTTTATGAAATATTTATTTTATAATAAATAGTAATTAAAATTTTGTGGTGATAGTATAAAGTTTATAAAAGTTACAGTATTTTGTAATGAAACAGGACTTTTTGTTTAGCTCTTAACTCTCCGAAGTATACTATATATAGTGTCCCTTCTTTAATTTTTCAGTAATGTGTGATAACTTAAAATATGTTGTCAGTACTATTAAAATAAGATTAAATTGAATGGTATTTAGGAGATTATGGTTTTTGCATGACTTATTTCGCATTCAACTAGACAACCCTGTTGTAGCTGTTATCATAGCCTAGGCTTTTTATTTAAAAAGAAAAAAGCAAGGGACCATGGAAAAAGAATGTTGCAGGTGTATTTTTTTATGGTATTATTATTTTATTTTTTTGCAGCGGGGCAACTCAAGAATGTTGGGCACACAAGTACTGTGGCTCTTTTGCCCCATGGCCAAGATGGCCAAGCCAACATCAAAGTTAGTTCACTAACTTTTAATTCTAGTTATGTTGGCTTGGCAACAAGCCAACATACTGTTATGCTATTTAAACTTCTTCTTCTTCTTCTTCTTCTTTTTTTTCTTATTATTATTTTTCTGACAGAAATTCTGAACGCTACTCCTCCTAGGGCTTTAAAGCCACAAGCCCCAAACTCGGCAGACACCTGCGGGATAGAGCGGTGCTGGTTGCTATATCTTTTCAGACTGATCAGACTTAAAGTTTTTTTTTTATTAATTTTTAAATGTCAAAATACATTACCCATAGACTTACATTATCTGAGAATAATTGCGCCCCTAGTTGCAATACCCGAGATTAAGGGAGGAGTCGGCCGGGTTTCGTTTCACTTTTAAACCGGTTAAAAATACCAAGTAAATAATACAATTTCCCTCAAACTGACAAGCTAAACCAACATATCTGATTATTACAGGGGTCAGGGCTCATTAATAATTGATTTCTGGGCAGAGAACAGTCAGAAAGATGAGAGAAGAATCACTGCTGCTGTCTCCACGGAGCTCACAACGAGCGAATTCGGTTTACTTTCACTTTTAAATCGGTCAGAAATTCCGTAAATAATACAATTTCCTTCAAACTGACAAGCTAATCCAACATATCTGATTATTACAGGGGTCAGGGCTCATTAATAATTTATTTCTGGGCAGAAGATCAGTCAGAAAGACGAGAGAAGAATCATGGCTGATCAGCTCAGTCATTGTCTCCACGGAGCTCACAACGAGCGAATTCATTCTTATTTAAGACCTTTAAAAACGGCGATTGCACGCAATCCACACGTTAGAACACACCAACAGCTAAATTCAGATGTTTCTGAACTGTTTAAAGTAATAACATGATATATTCGCGGCAGCTGCCCGCGAGCTCGCGATGTATTTCTCTGAACACTTGGAAGTCCACAAAGAAATTACAGCCTTTCACATTAAAACACTGCAGCGAAACGGCACACAACAATTAGAATAATATATTATACACATGAAAATGAGTGTTTATATGTGCTTATGAGATATTCTCTGTCGGACTGAACGTCACAGCGATTGCTCAGCGTTGCATGACATGGTAAAGCAGGGAGCTACACTGCGACAAAAATGATCGCATATGCATCACTGATTATTTTTGTACTTCCTTATGTGTTATGCTATGATTTAATATGAGCATTTATTAAAACAGAAATGTGTATTTTAAGAATACGTTTTATAACGTGCTCCGAGCATTCAACACATCAAGTTGGCTTCAAGAGATTCCAAAAATAATATCACAGCACTAATCCACCCATTAGAACACAACAAGAGCAGAATTGAGGTGTTTTTGATATGTTTATGTGTGCAAAATGACATATAATTTGACAGCGTGATACAGCTTATGAATACTGGAAGGAAAAAAGTCACGACAGCCTTTTAACTCTGGAGTCGATTAACGCATATACGCGTTTTGAGTCATTTTCTGCTGATAACCCTGACAATTACTTAAATTACATTTTCAGTTTTAATCGTACAGATAAGAGCAATACATCAATCGAATCTGTAAAGGGTCCACTTTTTTTGTATAAAAACATAATAACAACAAAACTTTGTGCACTTATAAAATAAAGATAAAAAACAAGGTGTGCTATCTGCAGCCTTGGTCTGCCCTGATCTTCATTTACAAACGCGTCATTAAAATGAACTGTAACTCCATGAATACTCAAGGAAGAGACATGAGAGATATATCTATAGAAAGCTTGACATGTCTACTTTTAAACCAAATAAGTGCTGTTGAACAAATATTCTGTGATAAAGTAATCCATATCAAAACAACGCAATGTCCTTTTTTTCACGTCTAATGTGTATGGAAGGCCAAGAGGGTCAAATACACGTGAATTTTAATGCGTCAACAACACGTTAAATACGTGTATTTCATGCGTAGACAACACGTATTTAATATTATTTATTTATCGGCGCTGCACAACATGGTAAAGTCATTTATATATATTTTTAAGAGCTTCTTAAAATACTATATTACTCCGATATTATATCCAATATTCCTGTCGTAGCTACGCTGTCGTAGCTGTTATCATAGCCTAGGCTTTTTATTAAAAAAGAAAACGGCAAGGGACCATGGAAAAACACTGTTGCAGGTGTATTTTTTATGGTATTTTTTTTGCAGCGGGACAACTCAAGAATGTTGGGCACACAAGTACTGTGGCTCTTTTGCCCCATGGCCAAGATGGCCAAGCCAACATCAAAGTTAGTTCACTAACTTTTAAATCTAGTTATTATTATTCTTCTGAGACTAAAATTATCAACTCTAACTCCTCCTAGAGCTTTAACTCTACAGACTCCAAACTCGGCCCAGCTATTCAGACTGATCTCGCCGGGTGTGCTATATCTTTTCTAACTGATCGGACTTACGGTTTTCATAAAACTGAAGATTAAAAATCATAAAAATCCCATAGACTTGCATTGAAAAGCCTCTGCTCATCTGAACATTCTGTGAACTCCAACTGTCAAAAATTCAAATCTAAACACACTGAAGCCCACTAGACTCAATCAGACTTCCCTTCTATGTACTATTACTAACCCATTCAGACTCATTCAAACTCATCTATCTATCTATCTATCTATCTATCTATCTATCTATCTATCTATCTATCTATCTATCTATCTATCTATCTATCTATCTATATTAAAACTCATCTATCTATCAATCTATCTATCAATCTATCAATCTATCTATCTATATTAAAACTAATCTATCTATCCATCTGTCTATCATCAAACTCATCTATCTATATTAAACCTAATCTATCTATCCATCTAAATCTATCTTTCTTTCTATCTATATTAAAACTAATATATCTATCTAATGATTGTATCTATCTATCTATCTTCTGACTGTTTCTATCTATCTATCTATCTATCTATCTATCTATCTATCTATCTATCTATCTATCTATCTATCTATCTATCTATCTATTTTCTGACTGTTTCTATCTATCTATCTATCTTCAAACTCTATCTATCTATCTATCTATCTATCTATCTATCTATCTATCTATCTATCTATCTATCTATCTATCTATCTATCTATTTTCTGACTGTTTCTATCTATCTATCTATCTATCTATCTATCTATCTATCTATCTATCTATCTATCTATCTATCTATCTATCTATCTATCTATCTATCTATCTATCTATCTATCTATCATCAAACACATCTATCTATAATCAAACTCATCTATCTATCTATAATCAAACTCATCTATCTATCTATATATCTTCAAACTATATCTATCTATCTATCTATCTATCTATCTATCTATCTATCTATCTATCTATCTATCTATCTATCTATCTATCTATCTATCTATCTGTCTGTCTATCTATCTATCTATCTATTTTCTGACTGTTTCTATCTATCTATCTATCTATCTATCTATCTATCTATCTATCTATCTATCTATCTATCTACTGACTGTTTCTATCTATCTATCTATCTATCTATCTATCTATCTATCTATCTATCTATCTATCTATCTACTGACTGTTTCTATCTATCTATCTGTCTATCTATCTATCTATCTATTTTCTGACTGTTTCTATCTATCTATCTATCTATCTATCTATCTATCTATCTATCTATCTATCTATCTATCTATCTATCTATCATCAAACACATCTATCTATAATCAAACTCATCTATCTATCTATAATCAAACTCATCTATCTATCTATATATCTTCAAACTATATCTATCTATCTATCTATCTATCTATCTATCTATCTATCTATTTTCTGACTGTTTCTATCTATCTATCTATCTATCTATCTATCTACCTATCTATCTATCTATCTATCTATCTATCTATCTATCTATCTATCTATCTATCTACTGACTGTTTCTATCTATCTATCTATCTATCTATCTATCTATCTATCTATCTATCTACTGACTGTTTCTATCTATCTATCTGTCTATCTATCTATCTATCTATTTTCTGACTGTTTCTATCTATCTATCTATCTATCTATCTATCTATCTATCTATCTATCTATCTATCTATCTATCTATCTATCTATCTATCTACTGACTGTTTCTATCTATCTATCTCTCTATCTATCTATCTATCTATCTATCTATCTATCTACTGACTGTTTTTATCTATCTATCTATCTATCTATCTATCTATCTATCTATCTGTCTATCTATCTATCTATCTATCTATCTATCTATCTATCTATCTATCTATCTATCTATCTATCTATCTTCATAGCAACACTCTATCAACTATCCAAACCAACATAGAAACCACCCAGGGTATCCTAGCAACCTCATACCAAAAACTTAGCAACCACCCGGGGTACACTAGCAACCGCATAGCAACACCTTAGCAACCACTCAGAGTGCCCTAGCAACCGCGTTACAACACCCTGGCAACCATCCCAGGTTCCTTAGCAACACCTTAGCAACCACTCAGTGTACCCTAGCAACTGCATAGCAACACCCTAGCAACCACTCTGGGTACCCTAGCAACCGCATAGCAACACCCTAGCAACCATCCCAGATACCCTAGCAACCGCATAACAAAACCTTAGCAACCACTCAGGGTACCCTAGCAACCGCATAGCAACACCCTAGCAACCACTCCGGGGTATCCTACCAACCACATAGCAACAACCTAGCAACCACCCCTGGTAACCTAGCAACCACATAGCAACACCCTAGCAACCATCCCGGGTACCCTAGCAACCGCATAGCAGCACCTTAGCAACCACCCCGGGTACCCTAGCTACCGCATAGCAACACCCTAGCAACCATCCCAGATAGCTTAGCAACCGCATAACAACACCTTAGCAACCACTCAGGGTACTCTAGCAACCGCATAGCAACACGCTAGCAAATACTCCAGGGTACCCTAGCAACCACATAGCAACACCCTAGCAACCACCCCGGGTACCCTAGCAACCACATAGCAACACCCTAACAACCATCCAGGGTACCCTAGCAACCACATAGCAACGCCCTAGCAACCATCCCGGGTACCCTAGCAACCGCATAGCAGCACCTTAGCAACCACTCAGGGTACCATAGCCACCGCATAGCAACACCCTAGCAACCATCCTGGGGACCCTAGCAACCGCATAGCCACGATCTATCAATCTCTGACAGACTGTATTGCCTTCAAACTTTATGCTCTCAAAACTTATTGAAAAATTTTACTATTTCAGACTGAAACCGTCAAACTTAAACTTTTTAAACTTTTTAAACTTTTCAAACTTTTCAAACTTTTCAAACTTTTCAAACTTTCTGGTCAGGCTTTCTCAAGCCAACTTAAAGTTTGTCTTGACGAACTTTTTTATCTAGTTTGTATTTATTCTTGCATTATTATAATACCTATCTCGTTCTTCTTGATTTCTAATTTTTCTGTTTACAGAAAAGACTTGAAAATTGAACAAAAGGAAGTGACACAGAAGTTTAAAGCCTTTAACATAATGGAGGGAGGTTTCCAGAAAGAAGATGCTGAGAAACTGATCACAGCAGAAATGTTGAATCATATTGAAAAGGACATGAAGTCCAGCAGCACAAGACTCCTCAGTTTTCTGGCTTTGATAAACTCGTATGTCCCAGATTCACATTTGTTGAATCTTTTTTGTGAGGAATTCATTTCCAAAACAGAACAGCGATTAAATGAGGAACTCCCCAAACTGGAAACGATAATGAAACCTTTTGAGGATCTCACAGTAACGTACTCAGAAGGAGAACAAGAAGACCAGTACATTCGTCTGGCACATCCAATGATTGCTGATGCCTGTCTAAAAATACTCACTGAGCACAAACTGACAAGATTTGACATTGCTCTTGACTTCTTGAACAGCATGGTGAAAGGAAAGGTGATTAATTATGGACAAATTTGCAAGAATATATTAATCACAAGACAAGGAAAGGAACAGTTTTCCAGACTGATTCTTGACATCATGTATGAAAGGGGAAATAATCGTAAACAATGCATTCATTTGTTGGAATTGGCTGCAAATTTGTTTTCCACAGAGCCTTATTATCCTCAAACACTTGCACGTTTTTATTACATTAAAGTAAAAGAGGACAGCAAATATGAAAAGGCAGAAGAATGGGCAGAAGAGGCCATTAAACGAGATCCTAATAATTCTTGTGTTAGGGACACATTGGGGCAAGTTCTCAAAAACCAACTGCTGAGTGAAACTAAAAAGCCATCCTCAGACTTTGAAGAGTGTTTGGCCATTGCAAAGTCTGCCATTGATGCATTTAAAAAAGAAGAGGAAGCAGCTGAAAATGACCCAGAAGACAGCACCACATTCAACTATAGCGGGCTCTTGGGGTTTCTCCAGGTTTGCAAGATTATGAATGATACAAGGTTTGCTAAATTATACGTGCGTAATAAGCACATCGATTTCATCAAAGCTGTCAAAGGTGATATTGAGACGAAATATGATTTCTTTGAATGGTATCTGGCATTCTCAAAACCAAGGATCAATAAAGAGGAACCAGTCTACATTCATAGAGATGTTGAAAATTGCTACAAGAAATATTTTAAACAGAGAGAGCAGACTGATGAAGCGACCCTGAATGAGAAAAAGATGAAGTCTTTTGGAGGACTGCTTCATTTCCTAAAATCAGACATCAATGTGCTTAAACGATATAAAAGTACATTTGATAACCCACAATCTGATGATGAAACCCAAACCGTTCTCTACATCCTTGCTAACATCATCTTGAATCAATCGGGTGATCCGTGTGAAAAAGCAGAAGATCTTCAGGCGAGGTTACAGAAACTTTGGCTGAGAGAAATGCAAGACAGAAGCCCAGAGTTTTACCTCTTGATTCTTTTGCTCTTTTGGGCTGATGAAGCACTGCCAGGAATCACAAACCCTCCAAACCTTGAAAAGTGTCTCAGAGGAATGCATCATTCATACAAGAGTAAGTATCAGAAATACCTCCGCGGTCGCTACCTGGTGCCTCTGTTCTTCTTTGGGAAAGGAAAAGGTTTGCAGAGACTGGTTCACGCCTCAAAACTAAATCAAATTGATCTGGAGCTCCTCACTGAAGGGGATGAACGTGCAGACGTCGAATGTCTTCAGCGTATCAATGGGGAAGTCAAGAAGGACAAAGTGTTTGCTGTTAAAGATGGACAACAGATTAAACTCACTCCTCACAATCCGTCCAGTGTGTGCAAACCAGGCCAGGTGTCTTTCTACCTGGGCTTCACCATCAGAGGACCAGTCGCCTTCAACATCAGATATAATAAGAACTGTAAGTACGGCAACACTTTATAACTCAGAGTCATAAAACACTGTAATATACTTCAAACATTCAGTAGTATTGAGCGAACTGTATTTTATTCTCAGTGAAAAATGTAATTCATTTTCTCTGCAGAGATCACATGTGAACTGTGTGATTAAACAGCTGGAGAGGGGTATGTGGGACCGAACGAGTCTCCGAACTCAAATGTCCTCAGATGGCACAAATATTTAAATGTCTTCTTAATTTTTGTGTTTCTTAGTTCTGAGGAAAGAAAGGGAGAAATACAAGTTGGTATCATTTTCAGTTATAAGTAGAGCTCAGTCATGGTACTATTCACTTATTTTTAGTGGAATTCATGAATGTTTTAGTGTTTCTTATATATATATATATATATATATATATATATATATATATATATATATATATATATATATATATATATATATATATATATACATATATATATATATATATATATATATATATATATATATTGGTGGTTTTGGTTGTGGATCTGGTGGTTATAATTATTTCAAGTGTTTAAACAATATTTATTAACCTAAATGCTGTTGCACACTTAATTTTTTATTTATGTCAAATACACATGAGATGCACTTGTTATTGGTTTTGTTTCTTGTTTGGCCGCATTTATTCCAGTAGAAGCCAGATAAATGATTATTTATTTTGCATAGTATGTAACTTTGAGATCTATTTGTTAAAGTTTGATGAAGGTCACAGGTTCTGGTCTTGGTGCTGGCAGTAGTGGTGGTGGTGTGGGGTGGGGGTGAATGGACAGCGCTCTGCTCCTCCCTCAATACGCATGGCTGAACCTCTGGGTGTGTGTTCATGGTGTGTTCCCTTCTCACTGCTGTGCGCGTGCACTTGGATCGGTTAAATGCAGAGCACCAGCTCAGTGTATGGTTTACCATACTTGTCAAATGTAACAACTTTCACTTATTAAAAAAAAAAAGAATAAAACACTGAAATGGCACTTACTGTCCCTCTGCATTCAGAATGTATATTTGGCAAAACAGTACACAACAAATACAAACAAAATCATGTATCATTGTCATAAGATTGGTGTTGTTCATAATCATAATTTAAATTAGCTGTTCTTTGTGTTTAGCTGAAGTCACAGACCAACACAGATATTGTTCACCATTTATATTGTTAGCCTAATGATGAAGAGTAAATTTAAATAATTAACAACAAAGAATAGAATTACCACTGAAACAAACAGTGCCAGATTGCTGGGTCATTTCATGATTTATATGATGTAAGAATCTTTAAACACGACCAGCTTGTTCTATACGTGAAGGAAATACTAATGTTCAATTTTATTGAAGCCACACAGGTATCTGGAAGTAAATTTGAATATATATCCACAGCTGAATGTCTGAAGCACATATCTGGACAGAATTTAACTTGAACAAGTGACTTTAGATTTTATGACACATTAAGACCACATTTTTGGCGAGAGGAGGAAACTAAAATCTTTTTACATATCTCCTGTTTAGTGTATTGACGTTGAGGAATCGGTAACGGTTGGAGGAGACCAGAGAGTAGTTCCTTGGGAGTCTTGGATTGAGCACACTTTTGTCAGTTCTTGACATAGGTTACCACATCTCTGGTCATCGATGGCCATCAGAAGGAGTTTTTAATAGGTGGAGAGTCGAGAAATTCCAGGATGTCCTGTGCTCAGAGAGGTGTGAACCCATTGCATAACTCTGAGACATAATCTTTGAGGCACAAAATGTTTGTTTGGGGGACTGTTTGCTGCTGGTGGTTCCTGATGATGGGCTCGTTGGATTTCTTCCATGATGTATATATAATAAATAATTATGATCTGTGATGACTTGAAATGGATGGACTGCTCCCTCAATCCAATGCCTCCACCCTTCTATGGCTGCCTTCATGGATATAAGTTATTTGTTGCCTACATAGTAGTTGTGCTGAGCAGAAGTCAGTTTTCTTGAGAGGAATGTGCAAGGTTAGAGTTTTCCTGGTTGACCATGATGCTGGGAAAGAATGGCTCCAATCCCAGAGTCAAATGCATCAACTTCTAACACAAAGGGAAGGTTAGGATCAGGATGCTTGAGAATCGGGGCTGTGGTAAAACTGTTCTTGAGCATGGTGAAAGCTAGGGTAGCTTCTTCAGTTTTCAACTGAGTTTTGATGGTTTGCCTTTTAGCGGTGAAGTTGGGTGGGGGTGGGGGGGGTTGCAATCAAACTGTAGTTACCTATGAAGCGTCTGTAGAAGTTTGCAAAGCCAATAAATCTCTGAAGTTCTTTACTGTAGTGGGTCGAGGTTCAGTCTGTGACTGCTCTGACTTGGAGTCATCCATCTCGACACTTTGATGACTGATGTTGCACCCCAGGAGGACATGAAACTCGCATTTCTCTGCCTTGACATATAGCTGGTTATCCAGCTGGGAGAGTACAGTCTTGACATGTTGGATGTGTTCAGTTTCAGACTTGGAGATAATTAAGATGTCATGTATGTATGCCATCACACAGTGGCTCGGCAGAACTCTAAAAATGTCATTAATAAAAGACTGGAAGAGCATTAAGAAGTCCAAGTACTCATAGTGCCCCCTAGTGGTGAGGAAGGCAGTCTTCCATTCATCACCTTCACGAATCCTGATCAGGTTGTGTGTGCTTCTGTGGTCAAGCTTTGTATAGATCTTGGATCTTAATGAGCAAACAGTTTAACAATCAAAAAATGTGGGGCAGAGTCGTGGTCACAGGCCAAGAAGTCAAAATCACAGTAATCAGTCAAACTAGCAAATAAGTAAGAGGGAAATCCAAAAGGCAAAATCCAGAGAAACAGGCGATAAATCATACACGTAGCAATCAGAACAAGGCAATGTAAATGCTCAGTAAGGCAGTGATACTAGCAATACTTTGAAATGCCTGTTTGGCCTGACCATGCTTAAATGCCTGCTTAAAAGTAAGTGATCACAGAAGCAGCAGAGGGAAGTGGTAGGGGTCAGAACTCAGGCGAGGGCTCTCTCTGCTGGCGTGGCGTTACATCAATATTTTTGAGCTACTATATGTGTGCTAATAGAATCTGTTTTCATTGTCATTAAACATCTTTACAGAATATCCAATAAAAAATGTAAAAAAACAAACAAAAACAAAACAAGTAAATAAATTATATTTTTGTGTCCTGTGTCTCACTTCATGGGCTGCATCAGGTCTCACTGCATTCTTCTTGAGTCTTTAAGGTAACAATAATATAATAAAATAACCTTGTTTGAAATGGGTTTGTCTAAAAATAAAATTTTGGTTTTGTCTATACTACTAGGTTCTTATACTATATTTACTGGGTTAAAGATAATTGCATTACTAATAAGAGACTAAAATTAAAGTTAATTTAGTAAATTTTCATTGAATAAAACTAGACTAAATGTCATCAGTTTTCGATGAATGTGTTCATCAGTGTAATGAAATGTGTTTGTGTGGTTTAAGGTTCAAAGAACACATCATTTTCCACATACTGTACATTATCGTTTCTCCTCTATGCCTCACCTTCTGAAACGCATTGATTTTTACCAAGCTCTTCGTTCTGAAAAGCGAGGTGTGCTCTGATTGGCTAGCTATCCACTGCATTGTGATTGGCATGTGACGGAAATGTTATGCCCCTTAAACATACTGTGATGCCCTGTCATGCCGGAGAGATGAGACATGAACATTAAATCCATTATAAACATGATATAAACATGATTTATAGTCTTGCACCTCTTTTGAAAGGCCAAACAAAGTAGTTTTGCTTTCTCAACGAAACAGCATCATGTACCACGGCCTTGAGTGAGCTGATGCTGGAGTGAGCCATACCATTTGTGGTTGATTAGTCATACCATTTCTGAAAAGCAGGTGAACTAATTCTATGAAAAGCATGCAAAAGCGGATTTGAGGCTATATCTCCACAATGGTTTGGCATATTGAGACCAGTGATGCACGAGTTGATCCAAAATGAGCGCTTGCCTGCGGTCACCCGTTGTTAGGAGTCATCCCAAAATATTTTTTATGATATTCGGGTCGCGGTCAGTCAGGTCTTTTGCAGAGATGGGGACTCGAGTTCGAGACTTAAGTCGCACACACAGTGACTTCAGACTCGACTTGAGACTCGTCCTCGAAAGACTTCAGACTCGAATCGGACTCGAGCTGCGGGACTCGTGAACAATGTTAATTTTTAGTAAAAATCTGATGAGCTCGCTGTTATTCCCTCCCTCCGTTACCTATATAACCTGCCCACGTAACACGTGACGTAGTACTATCTGCTGCGCGCGGGCGCAGCCACACAGAGGACAACGAACGAACAAACATGTCGACTACTGTGCCAGTGCCATTCATTGTTAGCTTTGGATTTATAAACTTCAAACAGTACGGCACAAACAGAAGAAGCGCTCTATGCAAAATATGCGATATCAGGATAAAAGATTCAGGCTTAACCACGTCAAATTTTATCAGGCATCTGAAAACGCATCCTGATAGGTCAGTCAACATGTTTAGCTCAGCGTTGACCATCCCTTAGCTTGCTTCTTGCTTAGCTACTACGACGTAACGTTAACTCCGGAGGTTAACTCCGACTGTCTGTCTTTCTTATGAAAAATAAATGAATTTTAGGTCCTCTCTAACGATTGCTCGTTCAGTGCCATGACCGCTGACGTTATTTATTTGCTATCATCTCCGTGCTCTCTGCTCTGCATCGAGTCTGAATTTGACCACTAAAACATAAGATTAAACAAGACGGTTAATTGATATTGTAAAATCTAAAGCGCGATTTGGCGGTCCCTCACTGAAGCTCTGGTAACTGGTTGCCATAGAAACATGAAACGCGCTTGAGACTGCACATGCACGCTAGCTGGATCAACCTAATACATTTTATTTTGAGTGTCCTAATTTTACAAGTTCCAAGTTAAAAACAAAAACAAAAACACAAGCAGTGTCTAATCACAGCCGGGTTTTCTCCGAGTCTGATCTGATGACGGGTATTACATACATATGTTAAACAGACAATGTTAAACAGACCCGGGACCCGAAGTAATTGATTTGGACCCGACCCGGCTGATCATTCACTGTGAAGACCTCACAATACTGGGACTCTCCATAGGCGTAATGGTTTTACTAATGTACAAACTGTATAATCTATCCTCCTACACTAATGTAACCCTACCAATCACAGAAAAGTTTTGGCCTTTTTTGAATTTCAAAAAATAAAATTTAGTATGTTTTTTTAAGCCATTTGGGGGATGTCCTCATAAACCATGTTTACGTTGTAATACCCATGTTATTGTACAAATTTGTGTCCTCATAAACCATATACAAGAACATACACACACTAACAGCAGGCCCTGACAGAAGGAGGGCAGCATAAAGGTACACAGGACCTACAATTTCAGAGTCAGAATCAGAATCAGAAAGAGCTTTATTGCCAAGTATGTTTGCGCATACAAGGAATTTGTTTTAGTGACATAAGCTTCCAGTACACAGAGACACCAACACACAGACAAAAAAAAAAAAAAAGAAAAAAAAAAAAAAAAAAAATTAGCCAAATAAATAAGTGTATAAACAATTGTGCTATAAATGATAATGGGATAGGATTGAAAAAGATGCAGGGATGTACTAGGATGGAGGGGTAACAAATAAATATAAGGATGTTGCAATTTTGTTTGCATAAGCATAAGTGGGGAACATTTAACTATTCATGAGGTAGATTGCCTGGGGGAAGAAACTGTTTTTGTGCCTTGCTGTTCTGGTATTTGCGGCTTTGAGACGCCGGCCAGATGGCAAAAGTTCAAAAATGGGGTGACTTGGATGTGAGGGATCCAGAGTGATTTTATGAGCCCTTTTCCTCACTCTGGATGTATACAGTTCTTGAAGGGTGGGCAGGGGAGCACCAATAATCCTTTCAGCAGTCCGAACAGTTCTCTGTAGTCTTCTGATGTCCGATTTTGTTGCTGAGCCAAACCAGACAGTTAAAGAAGTACACAGTACAGACTCAATGACGGCTGAGTAGAACTGTTTCAGCAGCTCCTGTGGCAAGTTAAACTTCCTCAGCTGGCGAAGGAAATACAACCTTTGTTGGGCCTTTTTTACAATTGAGTCAATGTGATTGTCCCACTTCAGGTCCTGAGAGATGGTGGTTCCCAGGAATCTGAATGACTCCACTGCAGTCACAGGGCTGTTCATGATGGTGAGTGGGAAAAGTGCAGGTGGGTTTCTCCTGAAGTCCACGATCATCTCCACTGTTTTGAGCGTGTTCAGCTCCAGGTTGTTAAGACTGCACCAGACAGCCAGCTGCTCAACCTCTTGTCTGTAAGCAGACTCATCACCGTCCTGGATGAGGCCGATGACTGTAGTGTCATCTGCAAACTTCAGGAGCTTGACAGAGGGGTCTTTAGAGGTGCAGTCGTTGGTGTAAAGGGAGAAGAGCAGAGGGGAGAGAACACATCCCTGAGGGGCGCCAGTGTTGGTGGAGCAGCTGTTTGATGTGAATTTCCCCAGTCTCACTAACTGTTGCCTGTCTGTCAGAAAGCTGGTGTTCCACCGACAGATAGAGCTAGGAACAGAGAGCTGGGTCAGTTTGGTCTAGAGGGTTGTTGGGATGATGGTGTTGAAAGCCGAACTAAAGTCCACAAACAGGATCCTAACATAAGTCCCTGTTTTGTCCAGATGTTGCAGGATGAAGTGCAATCCTATGTTGATTGCATCATCCACGGACCTGTTTGCTCGGTAAGCAAACTGCAGGGGGTCCAGTGATGTCCTTCAGATAACCCAGAACCAGTTTTTCAAACGACTTCATGACGACAGATGTTAGAGCCACAGGCCTGTAGTCGTTAAGTCCTGTTATCTTGGGTTTCTTTGGGATGGGGATGATGGTGGAGCGTTTGAAGCAGGAAGGTACTTCACTCAACTCCAGGGATCTGTTGAAGATCTGTGAAAAGATGGGGGCCAGCTGGTCAGCACAGATTTTCAGACAGGCTGGTGTAACACCATCTGGGCCTGGTGCTTTTCTTCTTTTGTTCTTCTTGAAGACCTGGCGCACATCATCTTCACATATTTGAAGAGCAGTAGGTGTGGAACGGGGGATTGCAGGAGGTATTAATGGTAGTGCAGGGAGATGGTCAGAATGGGTGTTGGGGGTTTCAAATCTGCAATAAAACTCATTCAGGTCGTTAGCAAGCCGTTGATTAGCCTCAGTGCAGGGGGATGGTGTCTTGTAGTTTGTGATGGCCCTCAGTCCTCTCCAAACTGATGTTGAGTCGTTGGAAGAAAACTGGTCTTCCAACTTTTTAGCGTAGGTCTTTTTGGCCGCTCTGATCTCTTTGTTCAGTGTGTTCCTGGCCTGATTGTACAAGACCCTGTCCCCATTTCTGTAGGCATCCTCTTTGGCCTGACGAAGATGTCTGAGTTTTACTGTAAACCATGGCTTATCGTTGTTGAATGTTAAATAAGTCCTGGTAGGAATGCAAACATCCTCACAGAAACTAATATAGTTACAGTCTCTGTGAGTTCGTCCAGATCGGTGGTAGCAGCTTCAAAAACACTCCAATCAGTGAGGTCAAAACAAGATTGTAAATCCTACTCCGTTTCGCTGGTCCATCTCTTCACAGTCCTTACTACAGGTATAGCAGATTTAAGTTTCTGCTTGTAGGATGGTATAAGATGATCAGAATTTCCCAAAGCAGCTCGTGGAACAGAGTGATATGCGTCCTTTATTGTGGTGTAGCAGTGATCCAATATATTACTGTCTCTGGTGGGACATGTAACATGCTGTCTGTGTTTTGGCAGTTCACGGGAAAGATTGGCTTTATTAAAGTCCCCAAGAATGATTAAAACAGAGTCCGGGTGTTGTTGTTCTGTCTCTGTGATCTGATCAGCGAGTTTCTGTAAAGCTGAGCTCACGTGCGCTTGCGGATGGATGTAAACACTAACCAGAATGAACGAATGAAACTCCCGCGGCGAATAGAACGGCTTGCAGTTGACAAACTGCATTTCTAGATCAGGACAGCACATCTTCTTTAACACAGTTACATCTCTACACCACCGCTCATTGATGTAAAAGAATGTCCCGCCGCCGCGCGACTTCCGAGTAGACTCTGATTCGCGATCCGCTCTGAACAGCTGAAAGCCCGGCAGATGGAGCGCGCTGTCCGGTATGGCGTCATTCAGCCAGGTTTCCGTGAAACACAGAGCAGCAGAGTGAGAGAAATCCTTATTTGTCCGAGAGAGCAAAAGTAGTTCGTCTGTTTTGTTAGGTAGAGAGCGGAGATTTGCCAGATGGATGCTAGGCAACGGCGTTCGAAATCCGCGCTTCCTGAGTCTGACGAGCGCTCCCGCTCGCTTCCCCCGTCTGCGCGTCCTGAAGCGCTTGATCAGCGCCGCCGCTCCTCCGATAACAACGTTCAGTAAAACGTCTGAATAATTTAAATCTGGTAAAAGATCTTGTGGTGTGTTCTGCCGAATGTTCAGCAGTTCATCCCTGGTGAAACTGATAGTGTTTGTTAAACAAAAAACAGGAAAAACGAACAAAAACAGTACAAACACTGGAGAGCCAAGCACTGAAGCAGCCATGCGCGGCGCCATCGAGTACCTTAGTACCTTACCTTAGTTTCCACACTTTTATTAGCCCCGTACAGTGTGTGGTCATTGAGAAGATATATATTCTTCACAGAAAATGAGCCAAGACCAATGAGTCTGAGTTTAAAAAAAAATATTTAATCGTATAAAAAAGTTAGTTATTGCTTATAAATTTAGCAATATTTTCATGATACCCTGAGTAGGCTAACATTCTTTCAGTTCAGAACCTTGTTGTTTCAGATGGGCTTTGTTGCACATAAAATTGTTAGCTATAAGATAAGCATCTTACTTGTTGTCTTTTCATATTCATTGATGACATCTTCAGGTTTAATGGGTTCAACAAAGCAAAGAAAGGGGCCAGTGCACAGAGACAGAGCAGCATTGATTCATTCTTAAGCCAGACAAGAGGTGTGCAGCTATACAGCCAGGGGCATCCCAGACAGAAGGCTATTACTGAATCCATAATACAGGACCTCATCATTTCATGCAACCTACCTCTATCTTTGATTAACAAGCCTAGCTTCAGGAATTTTATGTCAGTGGTAGAGGAGAGATACTGCCCAGTAAGTCAAAGCACCGTAACCAGACGTCTGAGTGAGCTAGTAGCAGAAAAAGAGTCCAAGATAAAATGTAAAATACAAAAGACTGACAATGTGTCTGTGACAGTGGACATCTGGACTGACAGGAGCATGCGTGGCATCTTAGGGGTAACAGCCCACTTCATGGAAGTGGAGGTGAAAGACAGCCCAAGAAGACTGCAGACAGTTCTCCTAAATTGTGAACGATTCACTGGGTCACACACTGGAGAGAGAATAAGTGAGATATTTGATATGAAGAAAAGCCTTCACAGTTTGTTTCCCTTCTGCTAAAACTAACAATGAAGACGATGATGAAGATGAGCTGGGAAACAGCTGCATGTGGGAGGAAGTAAGTGAGGAATACCAGGATGACGTGGAATCCATCCAGAGCAGCTGTCGGCAGCAACGGCTGCAGTGCTTTGCACAATAATTGCAGCTTGTTGTAAGAGATGGAGTAAAAGAGACAAAAACTCTGAACAGTGCAATGGCAAAAGTGAAAATTTTTTGCAGTTTACTCCATTCTACTTGTGGACTGAAGGAAGCATTTGAGGTGGAGTATGGAGCAAACCGAAGCATCCCCTCAGCTGTGTCCACACGATGGAACACAAATCTTCGCCTTGTGGAGACAGTCACTGACCTGGATCCCCAAAGCCTAAACTCTCTCCTGGAAGCCCAAGGACATAAAGGTCTGTGACTTTGACTTTGACTGTCAGTGCGGCTCAACTTTGTGTACTCTCACTCAACAGCCACCTCATCCATATGCTGAATGCATCTCGTCACCTGGTTGGCTTAGTGAAAGCACTGCAGATGTCACTCCAACGCCGTTTCCAGGGGATGTTTGCAAATGTCAGAATAGATGAAACAGCACAACCCTCCGTAGAGCTTCAATTTGGAGATATGGTCTACATGTTGTCTGCACTACTAACCCATCATTCTGCCTCTTTTGGCTAGAACAAAATGTCCTCAGACCAGATGAAGTCAAGAGTGAGGTGAAGGAGATGATGATTGGTAGGTGAATACATATTAACAGATTTAAAAGATTATCATCACATTATGCCTATTACATATTCAAATCTTGTCTTACTTTTTATTGATTCATGACTTAATCATCACCACTGTGCATTTAGTGTATTAACGTCATAATATTGTAACGAACCATCGTTTTTGTGGAATATTTTCAGACCTTCTCTTGGTTGAGGCTCAGAAAGTCACCATATCTGAGGGCAGCAGTGGAGAAGATGAGGAGGAGCCACCAGTACCCGCTAAAACTCCACGTCTTTTCTCTGGCTACCGCAAGAAGAGTACCAAGAATAATACAGACCATCACAGATCCTGCAAAGATGAGGTCATTCGCTACATCCAGGCGTGCTCTGAAGAAGAAGTTGACTGTATGGATTTCTGGCAAAGGCATGCAAAGGTCTTCCCAAGGCTTTATCTAGTGTCTATGAAACTGCTTGCAGTTCCTGCCACAAGTGCACCAGTGGAAAGCATATTTAGTCATGGAGGCCTTATAATGCGCCCTCACCGAGCTAGACTTAGTGCAAAGACACTAACAAACTTGATCTTTTTTAAATGTTACCATTATGTTGCTTAAGACATTTCTAGTTCTTAGGCCACTGAAGGACACCTAGAAGCCAGAAATGTTTATATGGCCTGGTTAACCAGTCTAATCTCATCCTTTGGATTTTTATTTTATTTTATTATTTCTAAACATTTTGTTCTTAACAAGTTACAGGCCATAAGTTGGTCAGTTGCTTCACATTCACTCAAAAAATGTTGAGCGTTTGAATGTTGTGCTATCTAGACACTAAGTAAATAATTGAGGATTCTCTATCATAAGGAAGTGTACAGTGCGTGAAGAATTATTAGGCACGTTGATTTTCTGATCATTTTTTATTCCCAGGCACAATAAAAAATGATCAGAAAATCAACGTGCCTAATAATTCTGCATGCCCTGTAGTGTGTTAATTTTTGTGGATAGTACGAAGAGTTCAGATGCAAAAGCCTCTAAGTGCAATCTGAAATTTTCTTCTAGAACAATCATTTTTATAAAGCTTGTATATTTAAGTTCAGTAATTTCACTTAAATGAGAATTAAATGCATTGTGATTTAAGTGAAATTATTGAACTTAAATATAGAAGCTTGATAAAAAATATTATTCTGGAAGAAAATTTCAGATTGCACTGCATCTGAACTCTTCGTATATTTAACATTGTTTGGTTCGTTGCAATAGCGTTTTGCATTTAGCTACAATGTGATGTTTGACCATATTTGGTCTTTCTTAATTTTTGGTCTGTACTGTACTGTGTGTTCATGCTACAATGCAAAATACAGATATTAACTTAAAAGCAAAGCATTATTGGTGTTTTTGTCATGTTGCAATAGCCTGTTTACACTGATTATATACCAAAATCAAAGCTGATACTGTATGCTAATAGATAGAGGTGTCACAATAACATATTACATGCTTTGAATTCCTTATATATAGCTAAGCAGTGTTCTAAGCAGCTTGGATCAGTCGCTGTACGTGATGCAACATTTATTATAACCAGAGACTTAATATAATAAAGAGACTTGAGACTTGACTTGGACTCTAGCTCAGAGACTTATGAGCATCTCTGGTCATTTGTAATAAAGATGGAAATTAAACCTTTGTAATTTATATAGTACTAGAAACAATTTTGAAATACATAGGCCTACACTTTGCGGAGTTGAAAACAAACTTGGTGTGTTTTATAACAAGCATCACCTGAGGCTACCTGCAGTGTTTCGCCACTGTGCATCGTAGTGGTCAGGATATATGAAAACTTTATTTTTTGCACACACCAAAAATCACAAAACTGTTCTCGTTAGATTCGGTGCATCATGCTTAAACAAATGAAAACCAGTTTTCCCATGTCAACCCTTTTGTGTCGGGTCTCAAGGCTAATCACCTGACTTTTGGGGTTGTGAATGTGTTTGTGTGTGTGTGTTTGGATGGTTTCACAGCTCACCGCGTCTGCCTGTTTGATTTGAGTTTTTCCCCGCCCTCCTTGTTTCTTCATTGTTAACCTTAATTGTTTGCCACCTGTTCTCAATATTCTTCTATTTTTTCCCCTGTATAATTCCCTGTGTTTCTCTGTCCATTGTCAGACTGTTGTTACTTGTACCAATAGCTCCGATCTACTAGCTGGTATGTGTACTCAACTTGTCGTGTCTTGTCTTCAGGCTCCAGTGTCTTTAGCTGTTTTCTCTGCTTCCTGTTCTCATGAACGCAGAGCTCCTAAAAGATTCCAGCTACCATTCCTCTGGTCTTGGCTATCGAACAAGCTAAACTGTGGAACGATACTCATCTGCCTTGTCTCATCTGCTTTCAATAAAGCTCAGTGTAAACCCACAACTGAATCCAGCCAGTTTCTCCTGACAGAACAGTCTGACTTATTAATTTATTAACTGAATTATGGATTCAGCGGGATTTGATCCACTTCGCTCGGCTCTCGTACAGCAGGGAGTTTGTTGGGTCAGCTTGCCATCCAGCTCAACACCACCGTGTAGGATGGGGACGCTCTTGGTGCCCCAGTCTCCAAACTCCTCACACGGGTGGAAAGCCTTCAGCGAGAGGAGACAAGCCGAGGGTCCGTTCTTCACACTGGTATGTCACAGTATTCCGAACCCCATGTCAATAATCCGCCGGTCTACGATGGCGATCCTAATGCCTGTTAAGCCCATAGAAAATGTTCCTGTCAGTAGTGTGTCAAGTCCCCCGTGGTCACTTCTGTTTAGTTTACAGACGTTGTCAAGTCCCACAGAGATCACTCCTGTCATGTCCACAGATGTTGTCAAGTCCCCAGAGATCATTCCAGTCATGTCCACGGATGTTGTCAAGTGTCCAGAGATCACTCCTGTCATGTCCAGAGATGTTGTCAAGTGTCCAGAGATCACACCTTCAGAGGTTGCCCCTACCTACTTTGTCTGTTTGGCCATAGAGATTGTTCCTGTCTTGTCAAGTCCTCAAGTGTTGTTCCTACCGGTCACATCTGGGCCATGCAAAGTGTTCCTGCCTGTCCTGTCAGACCTACAGAGGTCATTCCTGCCAGTTGGGTCATGGCCTTAGACGGTGTTCCTGCCTGTCAAGTTATGGTCATGTAAAATGTTCCTGTCTGACCGGTTATGTCCTCTGAGGTCATCTTTGCCAGTTGGATCGTGGCCACGGAGATGTGTTCCTGTTTGTCTTGTCAAGCCCACGGAGGTTGTTCCTGTTAGAGGTTGCGACCACTGAGATCATACCAGACCAGCTATCTGCTGCTTCTGAGGAGTCCCTCGGAGGATGCTCCTGCTAGTTGTCAGCCATCAGAAGAGACTATCCTGTTTGTTTTGTCCTGTCCTTGAAGATTGTTTCTGTCTTGTCAAACCCATCGAGGTAGGCCCCTGCCTGGAGCGTCGGGTGATGCTCCTGGGAGGAGGGGTACTGTCGGGTGTCGGGGCTAATCACCTGCCTTTTGGGGTTGTGAATGTGTTTGTGTGTGTGTGTGTGTATTTGGATGGTTTGACAGCTCACCACGTCTGCCTGTTTGATTTGAGTTTTTCCCCGCCCTCCTTGTTTCTCCGTTGTTAACCTTAATTGTTCGCCACCTATTCTCAAAGTTCTTCTAATTTTTTTCCCTTAATAATTCCCTGTGTTTCTCTGTCCGTTGTCAGACTGTTGTTACTCGTACCAATAGCTCGAGCTGGTCTGTGTACTCACCTTGTCGTGTCATGTCTTGTCTTCAGGCTCCAGTGTCTTTTGCTGTTTTGCTCTGCCTTTTGCTTTCACGAATGCAGTACTCCAAGAACATTCCAGTTCCCATTCCTCTGGTCTTGGCAGTCGAACGAGCTAAACTGTGGAACGATACTCATCTGCCTTGTCTCATCTGCTTTGAATAAAGCACAGTGTAACCCACAACTGAACCCAGCCAGTTTCTCCTGACATTTTGGGTGTCAGCCACTTTGAATTATGTTCTAAAATGCTGTATTTTATGCATGCATTAGCGTATCATTGCAAAACTAATTACAGAAATCTTCAGCTCCATACCCTCATGGTACTGAAAAAATTTAGGGGGCCACATTGTGGTCAAACGTTATAATGAAATTTAGAAAAATGCTAATAGCTTTTGTTTACATTAACCTATTGTTATCAGACTGATGTTGATAGATTCCTTGGATCATGACGAGAACACCGATACCAACTTTACCAATATTGGCTGAACTTCCTACCCATCATTTTGGTTTATGTTGACAACCTACTTTTCCGAACTCCTCCTATATTGTTGGGTCGATTTTCACCAAATTTATCTTGGATCATCTTCAGACCAAACTGGCAAAAAATTATGGATTTTGTGTCGATACACAAAACAGATTTTGTTTAGCTCATGAACTGGAAAAAGGCCAAACTGCATTTGAAGGCTGTATTTCTACAAAGGTTTCACATTTATACCAAATTAGTATGTGTCAATTTGGTAACAGCGCCACCTATTGGCCAATGCTAATAAAACATTAATTAACCTTTAATAATGAAATTTCCAAATATGCTAATATCTTTTGATTGCATTAGGCTATTGTAATAAAACTGGTCTCAAAATATTCCTTAGGTCCTGCTGACAACATACATACCAATTTTAACTTTGGAAATCTTAACCCCCTGTCAGCCATTTTTATCTATGTTAAAAACCTTCTTTTTCTAACCGCTCCTCAACTGTTGTTCCAATTTTCACCAAATTCGAATAAGATCATCTTCAGACTGTGCTGACAAATAGTTCAATATTGACAAAACCGTTTTCATACAGCACTGTTACAAATTTTAGACATGGTGCCAAAATTAGTCTGAAGCTATAGCTTCCAGCTTAAAGTAAAACAATGAAGAAAACACAACAACTTATAATGTTAACATATACAAAACAACAGGCATAGATGTGGTGAAGAGCATCCAATGGCACTTTGAACAGAACTTCTCCAAAATCAAAGAATGGGCACAACAAGAGCCCCAAAACAACAATCAACTCCCCACTCAGTGAACCAGACAGAACATCAGCTCCACACGAGCAGGTAGAACAGAAAAACCCTCCCAGCTCAGAACAAACCAAATACTCCTATGCACACTGTTATTGTACTGAAAATAGAGAAATTCCCAGCACTGAAAATTGAACTGGTGCAGCTCAGAGAGTTGACCATCTCTTTCCTTGCTGCCCAAAGCACAGACCAGACCAGCAACAACACCACAGTCAAACACAAAGGGAAAGACGACCTCAGGAGAGAACTGTCCTCACTACAGGCAGAAGTGAAGCAGCTACAGCAAGAGAGGGGCAAGCTAGAAGCCCAACCTGCAACACTGGATTCCCAGCTCCCACAGCAGACTCAGAGCCACTGGGCCCTGATAACATCCATTAGAGAGGAGATAAGAGAACTGAAAGAGAAGAAAGACACCCATTGCAAAGACCTCACCCCCACAGAAGACACCCCCCAGACCAATCACATCTCCCAGAGCAGTGGCAGAGCCCAGACAAAATGTTCCTTTCTCACCAAACCCTCTACCTAACTCACAGCCAGCCTCAGAATCAGACACTTCTTGAGAACCCATGAAACACACACACAGAGCCCCCAACTGACTCAAATGGGAAGTTTATAGATGAGAAGAAGTTCTTCCCCAAACACAGAGTAGGATGTGTATAGGCAAGAATTTGGCCATACAAAACATATGACGGCACAGGGGTTGCGATACAATATTTTGCGATACACTGCGATACTGTAAGGCAATATATTGGGGTATTTCTTTTTTTAGGAATAGGTTATCTTTTTAGGAAAGCTGACATTAAGAACACACCACCATATGCAAACCTTAGCAAAAAAATAAATAAATAAAATAAAATAATAATAATAATACATCTTCAAAGTGCAGAGTGCCATTAAACAGACTGAGTTTATCCTGATAATACAGGTGGAAGTGGGTTTTGAATATTTATCAATCTAATGGCCTGGGGGTAAAAAGTTTTCTGGAGTCAGGGTGTTCTGGACGCAGTACTCCGGTACCTCTTGCCAAATTCACGAGTGTGAAGAAATTGTGGATGGGATGGGTGGTGTCCTTGATGATGTTGCAAGCCCATTTGCAGATATTTTTTTTTCAATAAAAACACTACAACACCTCGATCATAACACTAGGACACCTCGATCAAAGCACTACAACACCTCGATCATAACACAACAACACCGCTATCAAAACAGTTCAACACCACGATCAAAACACTACAACACCTCAATCATAACACTACAACACCTCGATCATAACACTACAACACCTCAATCATAACACTACAACACATCGATCATAACACTACAACACCTCAATCATAACACTACAACACCTCGATCATAACACTACAACACCTCAATCATAACACTACAACACCTCGATCATAACACTACAACACCTCAATCATAACACTACAACACCTTGATCATAACACTACAACACCTCGATCATAACCATACCTGTCAAGTATCCCGTTTTGGCTGGGAAAGTCACGTATTTTACCCTTCTTTCCCGCCGTCCTCCCGTATTAGTATTTTCCCGTAAGTCTCCCGTATTTTTATTATTATTTTTTTTTTACCTGCGTTATTAATCAAATAATAATAATAAAAACATTCCCAATCTGAGCTCTGTCACTAGTCTCGCGATAACTCCCACCTGTAGTAGCCTGTCGCGAGGGGTGTGTGAGGTCAGATGACATGAGTTATAACGTGGGAAAAACAACAACAACAAAAGAAAAAACAGAGACGGATGATGGATGCTACAATAGAGAGTGAAGGCACACCTGCCAAAAAACCAAAACCCATGTGTATATACCGTGATAAATGGGACAGCGAATTTACTTTTTTAAAGAATGCAAAGTCTGCAACAAATTGGTACAACAACTCACTAAAAGAGTAAAAGAAAAGTTATGTGAAATGAAAAGAAAAACTGTTAAAGAAAAGCAATATGAAATGAAAAGAATTTGTGGAATTAAAATAAAATGTAAATGTAAAGACAAGCAATGTTAAATTAACAGAAAATATGCAAATAAGCCTTTAAATAAATGCTCTTCATATACCCTTTTGTGTTTTAATTTGGGCTATAACACCTGTCTTAAAATGTAAGGGATACTGGAGCTTTGTTGGGGTGGTGGGACTGCTCGCAATGGGCGCTGGAAAATTTCCATTATTTTCAAATCCAAAACTTGACAGGTATGATCATAACACTACAACACCTCGATCATAACACTACAACACCTCGATCATAACACTACAACACATCGATCATAACACTACAACACCTCGATCATAACACTACAACACCTCGATCATAACACAACAACACCACGATCAAAACAGTACAACACTGCGATCAAAACACTACAAAAGCGTGATCAAAACAGTACAAAAAACATAAGAACACTGTGATCAAAACACTTCAACACCGCCATCAAAACACAACAACACCGCTATCAAAACAGTTCAACACCACGATCAAAACAGTACAACACCGCGATCATAACACTACAACACCTCAATCATAACACTACAACACCTCAATCATAACACTACAACACCTCAATCATAACACTACAACACCTCGATCATAACACTACATAACACTACAACACCTCGATCATAACACTACAACACATCGATCATAACACTACAACACCTCGATCATAACACTACAACACCTCGATCATAACACTACATAACACTACAACACCTCGATCATAACACTACAACACCTCGATCATAACACTACAACACCTCGATCATAACACTACAACACCTCGATCATAACACTACATAACACTACAACACCTCGATCATAACACTACAACACATCGATCATAACACTACAACACCTCGATCATAACACTACAACACCTCGATCATAACACTACATAACACTACAACACCTCGATCATAACACTACAACACCTCGATCATAACACTACAACACCTCGATCATAACACTACAACACCTCGATCATAACACTACAACACCTCGATCATAACACTACAACACAGCTATCAAAACAGTTCAACACCACGATCAAAACAGTACAACACTGCGATCAAAACACTACAAAAGCGTGATCAAAACAGTACAAAAAACATAAGAACACTGTGATCAAAACACTTCAACACCGCCATCAAAACACAACAACACCGCTATCAAAACAGTTCAACACCACGATCAAAACACTACAACACCTCGATCATAACACTACAACACCTCGATCATAACACTACAACACCTCAATCATAACACTACAACACCTCGATCATAACACTACAACACCTCAATCATAACACTACAACACCTCGATCATAACACTACAACACCTCAATCATAACACTACAACACCTCGATCATAACACTACAACACCTCGATCATAACACTACAACACCTCAATCATAACACTACAACACATCGATCATAACACTACAACACCTCGATCATAACACAACAACACCGCTATCAAAACAGTTCAACACCTCAATCATAACACAAGAACACCGCTACCAAAACAGTTAAAAAACATAACAACACTGTGATCAAAACAGTACAACACCGCGATCAAAACACAACAACACCGCTATCAAAACACAACAACACCGCTATCAAAACACTTCAAAAAACATAACAACACTGTGTTTAAAACAGTTCAACACCTCAATCAAAACACTACGACACCGCTATCAAAACAGTTCAACACCACGATCAAAACACTACAACACTGCTATCAAAACAGTACAACACTGCGATCAAAACACTACGACACCGCTATCAAAACAGTTCAACACCACGATCAAAACACTACAACACTGCTATCAAAACAGTACAACACTGCGATCAAAACACTACAACACTGCTATCAAAACAGTACAACACTGCGATCAAAACACTACAACACTGTTATCAAACAGTTCAACACCGCGATCAAAACACAACAACACTGCTATCAAAACACTACAACACTGCGATCAAAACACTGCAACACTGCGATCAAAACAAAACAGTTCAAAAAACATAACAACACTGTGTTTAAAACAGTTCAACACCTCGATCATAACACAACACCGCGATCAAAACACAACAACACCGCTATCAAAACAGTTCAACACCTCGATCATAACACAACACCGCGATCAAAACACAACAACACCGCTATCAAAACAGTTCAACACCGCGATCAAAACAGCACAACACTGCGATCAAAACACTACAACACCTCGATCATAACACAACACTGCTATCAAAACAGTTCAACACTGCTATCAAAACAGTTCAACACCGCAATCAAAATACAACAACACCGCTATCAAAAAAATTTAACACCGCAATCAAAAAAGTACAACACTGCGATCAAAACACTACAAAAGCGTGATCAAAACAGTACAAAACATAACAACACTGTGATCAAAACACTTCAACACCGCGATCCAAACACTACCACACCGCAATCAAAACACTACAACACCGACGCGATCAAAACACTATAACACCACGATCAAAACAGTACAACACCATGATCAAAACAGTACAACACCGCTATTAAACCAGTACAACACCGCCACAATCAAAACACCACGCCGCGATCAAAACACTACTACACTGCGAACAAACTTGCTTTTGAACAGTCTATATATACATATATATATATATATATATATATATATATATATATATATATATATATATATATATATATATATATATATATATATTTATATACACTCACCTAAAGGATTATTAGGAACACCATACTAATACTGTGTTTGACCCCCTTTCGCCTTTGGAACTGCCTTAATTCTATGTGGCATTGATTCAACAAGGTGCTGAAAGCATTCTTTAGAAATGTTGGGCCTAAAGTGTGCCAAGAAAACATCCCCCAAACCATTACACCACCACCACAAGCCTGCACAGTGGTAACAAGGCATGATGGATCCATGTTCTCATTCTGTTTACGCCAAATTCTGACTCTACCATCTGAATGTCTCAAAAGAAATCGAGACTCATCAGACCAGGCAACATTTTTCCAGTCTTCAACTGTCCAATTTTGATGAGCTAGTTCAAATTGTACGAGTGTTTATTTCAGTCAAAGTTGCTCTTCTATCAGCTTGAATCAGTCGGCCCATTCTCCTCTGACCTCTAGCATCAACAAGGCATTTTCTCCCACAGGACTGCAGCATACTGGATGTTTTTCCCTTTTCACACCATTCTTTTAAACCCTAGAAATGGTTGTGCGTGGAAATCCCGAGCAGATCGTGAAATACTCAGACCGGCACGCCTGGCACCAACAACCACATCATATTATATAAAACATAACAGACATCATATAAATATATTAAAGGATTCACAGATGGAAACTGTCTTAATAGCTTTATTATTATGTGAATAAAAATAGTCTTACACAAAAATAAAGGCTTGGTTTTATTGTACTTACACTTACGGATATGACATTTTGAGGTAATATTCTTTGGTTTTATTTGAAGAGATACTAGTAAAACCAAATAAAATGTGTTCTAAGTACAAAGAAAAATAAAAATGGGGTCAATGTTATAATTTTTAAATCTAGTAAAATCTTTCCAAAATGATAACATCATAGCAATGCCAAAATAAATGGAACAAAGTTTCAGTCCTCATATAACAAAAATAACAATTCAAATCCTTTTTAAATTTAATAAGAAAACTATTTACTGGGTAATATCTATGTAAAATTCTAAAAGTTGCTTTCTTTTGAATAGTCTATGGTACTGACAGAGCAAGCCGGGATGACGTGTGACGCAGGATCCCGATACGCTGGTCACGTGGTATCAAACGACTCTTCTGATTGGTTGACGTCTTTAGTCAGCGCTGACCGTGGTTTATAATCTCGGAAACGCGAGAGAGTGGGCGGATCATCCGGCAGTGAACGCGGCTCTTCTTCACAACAAGAGAAGAATCAGGAAGAATCCAGCGAGGCTTCACTCGACAGCGACTTTTAGGTTTGTTTCAGATGATTTTACTCGCGTGGCATTATTTTATAGGTCTGTGTAGAACTAGCGACTCAACAAGTGCATCAATTATTTCAGAAATATAATTATTATTGCAGCTCAGAGATGAAGAGGCTTGTGTTGTCTCTGTTTGTTTGGGTTTGTTGTGCTGAAGCAGCTTCTCTAAGTGTCTAGAACACGAGGGAACCACACAACAGTGTGTTTTGTGACTGAATGGAAAGTGTGTGTGTTGTGCTCTTCATTGTGCTTCTGTCAGCTCTGTGTTTGAGGCACAGCTTCATCATTTCAGGAGGAACAACTTAAAGCTGTCAGATAATTACAAATCCTCCTCAACATCGTCTCTGAAAGGAGCTCTAATAATCTGTTCCTGATATTAATCTCTGATAAACTCTTTCTGTTTCTGTTTCATCTCTTCTTCTGAAGGTAAGCTGTGTTTTCATTTTAATCTTAATTCACAGAGTTATGTTTCTTTGATGAAGAGAAAGATCACAAATCAGCATTCATCTGACACTAAAAGCTTTTGTAACATTATATTATGTAAGTTATAGTAATTAATACTTTTGTTAAGCAAGTATGTCTTTAAATTGATCAAAAGTGTTAATAAAGTAATTTATAATGTTACAAAATATTTATATTTCTGATAAATGTTGTTCTTCTGAATTTTCTATTCATCAAATAAACCTGAAAAACTAAATCTACTCGGCTGTTACAATAATAATAATAATAATAATAATAATAATAATAATGAGACATGTTTTACTTATCTAAATAAATGTCTAATGTTTTCAGTCTCATGTAAAACAATTGGATTGTCTTCAGCTGCTAGATATCTTTACAGTTGTTTGTTTGTGTATTTATTTTGTTAATATGTAAAGCAATGTGTGAATTTAGAGTGACAGGATGTTGGGGTAAACTAGTCCACACTAACGTTACTTGGGCAGGAAGCAGACTGTATAGTGAGCGAGGGTCTCTCCAGACGTCTGCTGCGGTCGTCTCTCCTCTGGTCGTCTCTCCTCTGCTCGTCTCTCCTCTCCTCTGCTCGTCTCTCCTCTGGTCGTCTCTCCTCTGCTCGTCTCTCCTCTCCTCTGCTCGTCTCTCCTCTCCTCTGGTCGTCTCTCCTCTGGCCGTCTCTCCTCAGGTCGTCTCTCCTCTGCTCGTCTCTCCTCTCCTCTGGTCGTCTCTCCTCAGGTCGTCTCTCCTCAGGTCGTCTCTCCTCTGCTCGTCTCTCCTCTGGTCGTCTCTCCTCTGCTCGTCTCTCCTCTGGTCGTCTCTCCTCTGCTCGTCTCTCCTCTGGTCGTCTCTCCTCTGGTCGTCTCTCCTCAGGTCGTCTCTCCTCTGCTCGTCTCTCCTCTGGTCGTCTCTCCTCAGGTCGTCTCTCCTCTGGTCGTCTCTCCTCTGGTCGTCTCTCCTCAGGTCGTCTCTCCTCTGCTCGTCTCTCCTCTGGTCGTCTCTCCTCTGGTCGTCTCTCCTCTGCTCGTCTCTCCTCAGGTCGTCTCTCCTCAGGTCGTCTCTCCTCTGCTCATCTCTCCTCAGGTCGTCTCTCCTCTGGTTGTCTCTCCTCAGGTCGTCTCTCCTCAGGTCGTCTCTCCTCTGGTCGTCTCTCCTCTCCTCAGGTCGTCTCTCCTCTGGTCGTCTCTCCTCAGGTCGTCTCTCCTCAGCTCGTCTCTCCTCTGGTCGTCTCTCCTCAGGTCGTCTCTCCTCTGGCCGTCTCTCCTCAGGCCGTCTCTCGTCTCTCCTCAGGTCGTCTCTCGTCTCTCCTCAGGTCGTCTCTCCTCTGCTCGTCTCTCCTCTGGTCGTCTCTCCTCAGGTCGTCTCTCCTCTGCTCGTCTCTCCTCTGCTCGTCTCTCCTCTGGCCGTCTCTCCTCAGGCCGTCTCTCGTCTCTCCTCAGGTCGTCTCTCGTCTCTCCTCAGGTCGTCTCTCCTCTGCTCGTCTCTCCTCTGGTCGTCTCTCCTCAGGTCGTCTCTCCTCTGCTCGTCTCTCCTCTGCTCGTCTCTCCTCTGCTCGTCTCTCCTCTGGTCGTTTGTACTCAGGTCGTCTCTCCTCAGGTCGTCTGATGATGGCGGCGTCTGCTGGAAACAGCAGCGTTCTGGAGGAGGAGCTGACGTGTCCTGTGTGTCTGGATGTTTACCGTGATCCACACCTGCTGCCCTGCGGTCATAACTTCTGCCTGCCCTGTCTGCGCAGACTCAAGAGCCGCTCGGACCGCGGCCGTCTGCGATGTCCCGAGTGTCGACAGAGTCACCGCAGCTCCTCCAACTGGCAGAAGAACTTCAAGCTGGCCAACATCGCTGACGGTTTCCGGCGTGGAGACCGCTCCGAGCGCTGCCCCCCGAGCCGGAGCGACCAGGTTCACTGTGATTACTGTCCCGAGGACGCCAGCCGAGACGCCAAGGGTCCAGCCGCGGTTAAAACCTGCCTGAAGTGTGAAGTGTCCATGTGCTCTCAGCACGTCCAGCCTCATCTGGAGCTGCCGGCGTTCAGAGAGCATCCGCTGGTGGAGCCGCTCGGAGACATGAGGACGAGGAAGTGTTCGGAGCACGACGAGATGTTTCGCTACTACTGTCTGGATGAGCGCTTGTTCCTCTGCAACGCCTGCACCATCGAGGGAACGCACTCGGGACACGCCATCAAAACACTGAAGAACGCCATGAAGGATTTCAAGGTAGGTCTCTGTGTTCACGCTTCACACTTACTCCTCCAGATATGATTCGCTAATCAGACCCTTTACACTTCATTGAGTGTTTTACAGTTATGATCAGACACAGTGATTGTTCACAGCAGAAGAGTCTCAGATTGTGATCGCTTTTGGTTTGCGCCGCAACTCACTTAAAGATGTTCAGCCTGTCTTTTATCCCCCTTCTCCCAAAACAGCTTATACTACTGTTTCAGATATTAAAATAGTTTTGTATGTTTGGAGCATGTTTTGGTCGTTAAGTTTTTTTAAAGTAATGTCCATCAGCTGATCATAGCCTATGTTTGATCAGTTTAGCTTTCTCAAATCATCACGACTACTCTAAAATAAAACAGTTCAAGCATATAACAATAATTTAACGTTAAACCCAGATAAATGTGTGATATATCCAATATTTTTTTGTGGAGAGTGCAAGCTAAAGCATGCTTTCTGGGACATAGAGGTGCCAGCGCGATCATAAAATAAAATAATGAAATATAAAGAAAACAAACATGATACACTTTCTGCTGTGTTACTGTGTTTGTTAATTACTACTTAACAAAATAAATCAAAAACTCTTTCGTTATAATCATAATCTGTGAAGATGCACTTCTCTCTAAAGGTGAGTCAGATTGGGCAACTTCATCCTGACGACACTGACTCAGAAAACACTAGTTTATTAGTAAATAATTAATCTCCTTCCTATTTCCCCCTATTATTAGCATCTTTGATAATGTAATCTGGAGATTGAGAGAGCGATACATGACATTGATGATCTTTCTTACTCTTCTTCTTGAGAATAATCACATGTGTCTGAATTACTCCGGTTCTGGCGTTCATCATTGAGTAGCATTCGCTGCTTCAGATAACGTAACTGCTTCTGAGCTCCTGTAACTGAATCATTTGTGTATTCATGGCTATATTTATAGTTACAGTTACATTCAGCTCATTTTATTACACAAACCATCCATTTGATGAAGTGACGGCGGAGGGGAAGTTTGCGAGTGCGTCTAAAGTGAAGTGAAACTAAGCAAGTGCTGCATGGTCCGTCAGATGTGAGTCTTGTTCTCTCTTTTTTCTCGAGGCCTGTCTTGACATTCAGCTGCACAAGACCAACAGAAAGATCCTCAAAGCAGAAAAAAATCGACTGGAACAAAAAGAGATTGAACGACAAAACAAGGTGAAGTTAGTCTGAAAAAGAAACTGATGCCACAAAACTGAGCGCTCGGTCCTTGCTGTTTAATGTTGGGGAAGTTTCTAGTTTGTCTGAACTGCTGATCTCTTCTAGGCCTACCGCGACGACACCAACCAACACCTGGATGCTTTCAGAGAGACGTCTGTTGCACGCCTGGATGCTTTTCTGTCCTCGCTGCGTGACTGTATCAGCTCTCGTGACGGGGAGCAGTGTTCGGGAATCCAGCAGAACCTGAGTCGAATAGCACAGGATCAAAGCCGTCTGCAGGACGTTCACTCGGGCGTCCAGAGGCTTCTACAGGAGAGCGACGCTTTCAACTTAATCAAGGTACATCTACACACAAGAACTGAACTATTAACATGATCTGGGACGCTTCTTGACCCAAACCTGAACTGTTCTGTCGTCAGACGGAAAGAAAGACTCTGATGTCTTTAGTTTGACTGTCAGCATGAAGTCTGGTCCACTCTGAATTTATTCTGATCCAGGACTGACCCGGAAAAGCAAACAACTACAGTTTTTTACAACTACAGTACATTTTTTACATGACTATTTCGGGTCAGGTTTATCTGAAATGGTTTCTGTAACAAGATTTAACAAAGAGTTAAATCACATCTGCACATGGCTCTCCAGAAAACACTGAAGATGAAGTCCGTCTGTAATCATGACTCCAAAAGCAATGGCTGCGTTTGCCGTTGTCAAACACGTAAATCTGCTTCTCACTGATCTCTGTAGTGCCTCAGTTCAAGTGTGAAGCGATCATCTCTTTACTACTAGTTATAGCACAGAATAAACACGAAGGAGCAACAGAAGATATCGTCTGCTCTGTGTCAGACAAACGGCAGATCTGCTGTTATGATTGGTCAGATCACCTGTCAATCAAACGAAGGGTGAATTCCAACCAATCACAACTCAAAGACGACAGAGATAACTTTCTTAATATCAAATTATGAAGCAAATGTTTCCTGCATAACTCACACAAACACAGCTTCTTTTATTGAGGCAGAAACTGTATTTATAGCTAAGAGACAGAATAAAAAGAGACAGCGCGTGAAATCCTGTAGATGAACCACCAACATCAGAGACGAAGTCTTCTGCTAAGAGTCTGTGGATAGTTATAGAAAACATGCACATAATGCAGAATAATTATCATCCAGAATATAATAACTTTTGATTAGGTTCATAAAAAAGTGTGACCAACGAGTATTGGTCAGTTTGAACAAAACCTACCTTTAAAAAAAAGTCTAAATCCTAATATTTCTGGGTTTCTTTCAGGAATACAATTCATCTATAAAAAGGTAAAGCAGAGAGTTAATTCAGAGGTTCTTTCATACTAGGACTGTGCCAGAAATCGAATGTGATGTGATTTAAAGTCTCTCGTGTGATGTGAGAAGCAGCTGGACAGGTTTTGTTGTGAAGCAGAAGAGCCTTTACTGAAGAGATGAGCAGGAAAATCACATTCGGTCTCTGACACAGCACTCTTCCATACATTTGCACAAGTGTATTCAGTTTGTCCACAGTTACATTATCTGTTAAAACACGGTGTGTGTGTGTGTGTATTTCTATCTCTCTCTCTCTGTGTGTGTGTGTGTGTGTCTCTCTCTCTCTCTCTCTCTCTGTGTGTGTGTGTGTGTGTGTGTGTGTCTCTCTCTCTCTCTCTCTCTCTGTGTGTGTGTGTGTGTGTGTGTGTTTCAGGTACCGGCGGCTGCTGAGAAAGCCTCTGTTTGTTCCTGATGAGGTCACAGTGGACACAGAGCCGCTGTTTGAGACACTGGAAGGAAAGATGTGTGAGTTCATGGCTGAATTGCGGCAGGACGCCCACACACTCCTCAGCAGCATCTGTGAGTCTCACACACTACTGAACTAAAATACTGTCTCTTCTTATTAGACACAGCTGCCAGGATCTTCTTTCCTCTAAATATGACACCTGATGATCCAGTCTCCAGCATTTAAGAGCGTCTTTTTCTTTCATTTCTGAAGGTGAAATAGAGGGAGGAGATGCTGAGGAGGAGGAGGATGAAGATGATGATGAAGAGAGTTGTGATGATGAAGATGAGGAGGAGGAGAGTGAGGAGGAGATGAGGAGTGAGGAAGAAGAGGAGCAGCAGGACCTCACTGACTCTGGAGATGAAGAGTATTCACCGGAGGAGGAACAGGATGAGGAAGACTAGCAGAAGATAATCTGCTCTTGAGTTTGTTGATCTGAGGGAAAATGATCTCTCAGACTCTGTGATGCTCTGAAGAGTGTGTGAGAGTCTGCTCTCAGTCCTGAGAGAAACAAGTGTGAAACAGAATAATATTAAATTAATTAATCAAAGAGAAATCCAGTCAGGTATGTTTAAAAGCTCAGGGCACATGAGATGGGCTCCTTCTGCACTTTTTTTTTTTTTTTTTTCAAGTTCCAGTATATTTTGCTTTTTCTTTCATCAAGAAATAATTAAAATGTAATAAATTGTGTTTGAAAATGTATAATAAAATATAGTTTCAAAACTTAAAAATCGACTAGTTTATAGCCAAATCATTACATTTGTTTGTATATACACACACAAACACACTTTTTTCAGTAAATTAACACCTAAATATGTAGACACTTGGAAACAGAGGAAAATAATAAAATAAAGATTGGTTGATTGTTTTATGTATTTTAAACAAACAACAAAAAATATATATATATATATATATATATTTAAACCCAGAACTAAGAAATACAACACAATCGAAAAATCTAGAAACTAGATTAAGTGATGTAAAAAAAAAGGTTATATTCTGCACAAATTTTTTTAAAGACTTTTGAGTTACTGTATACACAGCATGCCAGATTAAGGACTATAATTTGATAATTAAAAGTCTAGTTACCGGAACACAAGTTACAATAGGATTATGCAATAAATGCGTTTTATTTTCATTATCTGGATTACTGTAAAGTCCGAGAAAGGGTGGTTTATTTCTGTAAGCAAACGATGCTTAGCTCAATCTGGTTTAATATACGATTGAACCTTGAGATAAAATATTAGTAGACGCTCTTTCAGTGAGAAGTTGTGTGGCTCTTAAAAGAGCCTTTGTGTGTGGAGCTGCAGCGGAGCTCTACTTGGAGCTGGTGTACTTGGTGACGGCCTTGGTGCCCTCGGACACGGCGTGTTTGGCCAGCTCCCCGGGCAGCAGCAGACGCACGGCGGTCTGGATCTCTCGGGAAGTGATGGTGGAGCGCTTGTTGTAGTGAGCGAGACGAGACGACTCACCGGCGATGCGCTCGAAGATGTCGTTGACGAAAGAGTTCATGATGCCCATCGCCTTCGAAGAGATCCCGGTGTCAGGATGAACCTGCTTCAGCACTTTATACACGTAGATGGCGTAGCTCTCCTTCCTGGACTTTCTGCGCTTCTTTCCTCCTTTCGCGGCGGTCTTGGTGACGGCCTTCTTGGAGCCTTTCTTCGGCGCGGACTTCGCTGGTTCAGGCATGATGCTGCTGGAGATCAAAACCTCACGAGACAATGATGAGAGAAAGCAGGACAGAGGCATTTATTGATTGGTCTATGCTAATTATCAGAGAGATGGGGAAGCTTCTGATCGCGTGTTTTCAATTGGACAAACCCGTGAACTCGTGTTTAATTGGACAACTCGAAGAATAACGACTGGAATGACGGCCAATCAAAGGCGGCAAGATTATAACTCCGCCCACATCTCCTTGTTTTACCGACACCCCCCACCGAGTCAGTTTCTTTTGTTTCAATTCCCGCTCTTTTTGTTCGTTTTATTCTATTCAATGAAATAAGTCTAAAATATCACACAGAATCAATATCAAACTGTGTAATGTTTAAAACCTCCAACAAACAAATCAAACCAAAGAGAATCTGGAGAAAAAAAACATTGTCATTTAGCAGATGCTTTCATCCAAAGTGACTGACAGATGGGACAGTGGAAGCAATCAAAAACAAGTCTGTTAGCTTAAACACAGTACACTTTTAAATAATATAATGAAATAAAACAGAATAGAAAAAGAGTAGAGCAAGCTAGTGTTGGGTCTTTTTTATAATTACATAATAAATGAAAATAAAATAGATTACAAAAATATTATAAAGGTAGTTGGATTTTTTTAAATATATAGAATATAATAGTGTAGAATAGTGAGTGTTAACGTTAGAGGATCAAATAAAGAAGGAAGAGATGTGTTTTAAGCCAACTCTTGATGATGGCTGAGGACTCAGATGCTGGGATTAAGTTGGGGAGGTCATTCCACCAGGAGGAACATTTAATTGAAGTCTGTAAAAGTGACTTTGTGCTTCTTTGGGATGAACAATATTGATGAGTATTTCGGCTCTTTTTCGTGAGCCGGCTCGTTTGACTCAGCTCACTGAAAAGAGCCGGCTCTTTTGGCTCTCAAACGGCTCTTTAAAAAAAACAATGTTTTGACTATGCTAGGTGTAAAAACAATTCGAATTAAATTATTAAATGAAATCATAGAATTAGAATAGTGAGTGTTAAAGTTAGAGGATCAAATAAAGATGTCATATATATCAAGTAAAGATGATCCGAGTTCCCCCTCATCAATGCAGATTTCCACTTCTATCGATATAGACAACATAAAACTCAAGTCTCTTTATTGGAGTGTGTGCATGAATATAATGTTCAAGTTTCACTTTTTTAATGGAATTACTGAACCGATGTTTTTGATGATATTCTAATTAAATGACTCGGAACTATAATGTTCATAGACAGACATCGTATTAGTTTTCACGAACAGCACCAACAAGAATTAAACTTTTGTCTCTTCAAGTGAAAGTGTGGGTGGCTCTTAAAAGAGCCGTTGGGTTTGTTTTCTGATCTGAAAGCGGTTTATCCTCCGAAGCCGTACAAGGTGCGTCCCTGTCGTTTGAGCGCGTACACAACGTCCATGGCGGTGACGGTCTTTCTCTTGGCGTGCTCGGTGTAGGTGACGGCGTCGCGGATCACGTTCTCCAGGAACACCTTCAGCACACCGCGAGTCTCCTCGTAGATCAGACCGGAGATGCGCTTGACTCCGCCACGGCGAGCTAGACGACGAATGGCAGGTTTGGTGATTCCCTGGATATTATCGCGAAGCACTTTACGGTGACGCTTAGCGCCTCCTTTTCCGAGTCCTTTACCACCTTTGCCTCTTCCAGACATGATGAAATCGATTCTTGTTTCAGTCGAGCGACGAAAACGGATAAGAAACGAATGCTAAAGGCAGGACTTTTATATCTGCTTACAGGACCTGACTGAAACCAGCGCGCGTCACATGACGCTCCCCCCCTTCATTAGTTGGAGCAGGAAACAATGAGGTTAAATTCAAACCCTGAACTAACGATTTAATCCAAGTTTGAAAAGATTTATTTGATAAAGATGTATGAGACATTATCTGCAGAATATTTACAGACATAACTGTGAGATGCTTTTAATCAGATTAACTCATTATCGAGCGGCACGAACTCACACCAAATGGCGCGACAGATGTCCTATCAAACATTATAGCAGTAGTTCTCAATTTATTTTAAATAAACACCTACGATAACCAAATTACTTGTATTTTCACCTTAAACAATGCAACAGACGTTTTGTCGCACATTCAACTTGACAATACATAATATCTTAATATTAACCTTATACATAATTGCACTTGGCTGTATTACACACAAACTTAAGTATAAGGCATTTTCACTATTATAGCATTTAACTGCAGAAGTGTCCAACGCACATGGACGTCATGTCTTTGCATGTGTACTTTCTTGTTTAAATTAGGGATTCATAAACAAACAAGCAGAAAAGATTCATTGAAAGCCTAAGTGTAATGTTATAGTGATTTACAGTCAGTTCCAGTGGAAACCGTCTCATTTAGAGTGATGTGGTTGGCTCTTAAAAGAGCCTTTGGGGTGTGACGCGGCTGACGCAGCGGCGGGTTTAAGCGCGCTCTCCGCGGATGCGGCGGGCCAGCTGGATGTCTTTGGGCATGATGGTGACTCTCTTGGCGTGGATGGCGCACAGATTGGTGTCCTCGAACAGACCGACCAGGTAAGCCTCGCTTGACTCCTGCAGGGCCATGACAGCGGAGCTCTGGAAGCGCAGGTCCGTCTTGAAATCCTGAGCGATCTCTCGCACCAGACGCTGGAAAGGCAGTTTGCGGATCAGCAGCTCGGTGGACTTCTGATAGCGGCGGATCTCTCGGAGAGCCACGGTCCCGGGTCTGTAACGGTGGGGCTTCTTGACGCCGCCGGTGGCTGGGGCGCTCTTCCGGGCAGCTTTAGTAGCAAGCTGCTTTCTCGGGGCTTTACCACCGGTGGATTTACGAGCGGTCTGCTTTGTTCTTGCCATCGCTGCAGTTTAATCACTGTAGAATACGAGTGTAACCGTGTATCCAACACAGCTGGTTTTAAAGCATCTTAGGATGGCGTCATGGTCCAGAAGCTTGTGATTGGCTGATGTGTGGCGCCTGTACAGGACTGCTAGCCAATGAGTGCGCATCTCACGTTTTCAAACGGGGATCTGTTTGTTTCCCGCTCAAAATGCTTTGTTCAATTTATTAATTTATTACGGATCAAACAAATACTCTACACTATATGTACAGTTAGTCATTTTATACACGCTTTTATTCAAAGAGGTTTACAAAAGCGATTCTTCTTTTTTGAGGCAAACACACACAGTGCTTTGAATTCTAAGTTTTAGGCTTTGTTCAAATAAGTACACAGTAGAAAGAAAGGGAATAAATAAAGAGAACGGCACAAGTAAATATATCGTATTATAAATCCCTTCTTAAATAAAGAACACGGTCAAATACAGTAGCATTACTGCAGGAAGGGAAGACAATACAGCAGTGAGCTCCGCCTTGTATGTGATAAAAACACATCTCTACTTTTGTACTCTTTAGCCCATTGTTTCCTATGTCTCTAACACCATATATACCTCATGTGTGACAAATACTTGATATTTCTCATTATTCACATAATTCTCCTCATCAAGCAGGTGATTGTGACATCTCCTTGTACTCAGACCCAGCAGGCCTCACATGCGAACACTCACATAACATTTCATTATATCAGAGCAATATACCACTTAATATATGACACAACTGCTTTCTACACTTGCATATGCAACACAAACTTGCTGATCTCAATTTACATTTTATTTTCTATCTTTCTGTGCGTGCGTGTTTATTCGTAATAAGAGCAAAATTGTTTTTGCTTACCCTCAGACAGATAATACCATTATAATTCGCCATTGAGTGGCTATACGGTTTGTGAATAGTGGTTATTAAAAACTTTTTTTTTTGTTTAAGTTGTTGTAAGTTCGTATACGGTTATAATAAATGTGACTTATTTTTTGGTTGCATACATTTGTCATTTACGAACAAATTGTACAACCAGAAAAGTGCTCTCTCGGAGATGAAATGTGTGGCTCTTAAAAGAGCCTTTTTGTTTGAAAAACCGAGTTGAATGGGTCTACTTGGCTTTGGCGGGTTTCTCGGTCTTCTTGGGCAGCAGCACGGCCTGGATGTTGGGCAGCACTCCGCCCTGAGCGATGGTCACTCGGCCCAGGAGTTTGTTGAGCTCCTCGTCATTACGCACCGCCAGCTGCAGGTGACGGGGAATGATGCGGGTCTTCTTGTTGTCTCTCGCGGCGTTTCCAGCCAACTCCAGGATCTCAGCGGTCAGATACTCGAGCACAGCAGCCAGATAGACGGGAGCTCCGGCACCGACGCGCTCGGCGTAGTTCCCTTTACGGAGAAGTCTGTGAACACGACCAACGGGAAACTGCAGCCCTGCTCTGGAGGAGCGAGTCTTGGCCTTCGCTCTCGCTTTGCCGCCAGTTTTGCCTCTTCCGCTCATTGTTAGGAGTACGATATTTCTACGTTAGAAATGCAGATAATGATAACACGACCCCCGCTCTGATGTATTTACAAGAGCGTGCGAGTCTCTCATTGGTTTAAAGTCTGTAAGATTTCAAACCAATCACTGAACTTCCCTCCAACACCGACCTCCGAAGCCACGCCTCCACAGCCGGTGAGCGGATGATTGTGCAGCTTCAAGAAACAACATGACAGAAAACATTGAGGAAGTTGTAAAGGAGCTAGATTTTAAATTAATTGTCAAGGCAAATCCCTAATTGAAAAAATAGGAATGCTCTCCCATCACCGAAGTGGATTTTGTAATGGGCACAAAACAATGGACCCAGTTATTTGTCTATAAAATGAAATCAGGAAATCTCAAGTTAGCAAAGAAGCTGGTTTGGTTATACTATTGAAAAACATATGACATGTTGTGGAAAGGGGATTTTAATTAAGTTAAATAAAATGGGTATAGTTGGCAGGAGCAGGATGTTTACCCGGATTCAAGATTTTCTGAATAACAGAACCATAGAGGTAAGAGTATAGGATGGCATTTTCAAGAATATATCAAATAAAGAATGGTACTCCACAAAGAAGCGTCTGACATCAACTTCAGAAACCATGATCCACTTACTATACATAATACATTGCCATGTATTTGTTATTAAATGATTTACATTTCGCCAGATTACTCTTCATAACATTAGCTCAGAATCAGTTCAGAATCAATCACCAAAAGAATCAGTTCGGCTCAGTGAGTCAGTAGGGTTCACGCTGAGTCACGCATGCGCAGTATCATCAGCTCCTCGAATCGGACGCGTCCGAAAGAAACGGTTTTTGGTTCAGTGTACTAATGATCCGAAAACCGTTGCAACCAGTTCTGTTGCGATAATAATCGCTCTAACGTGCTGCAGTTCAGTATCATCAGCTGCTCTACTCGCGTTCATGTTCTGTTTACTACAAACTCAGTTTGTGAATGTGTCATCATTAACTATTAATACAGTACAGATATTTCATAAATCATCCCTTATTCATATTAATCATAGAGTCTTTTGAGTCTTAATTATTGTTAAACTTCCCTGAAAACCCCATTGGCCTATACATAATCTACAATATACAGATTAGAAACATTCATCTAAAAAATTTAATTAAATTAAAAAATCATGACCTTTAACAGTTACTATCAATAACAATAGACAAAAAGTTTTTTTTTTTTTTTCTCTTTGTTCAATATGTGAAATGGATACAATAATAATAATAATAATAATAATAATAATAATAATAATAATAATAATAATAATAATAATAATAAAATGTCCAACATTCCACACTTTTTTTTTTCCGGTAAAGTGCATCATCTGGGTGTTTAAAGTGCACTTTTTTATTTTTGGAATTTTCAGAGTGAACACACTATTTGCACAAAATGTCACAGAGTAGTGCATTAGTGCGTGATTTGGAGCACACCTTATTGTGTATACAGTACTCTGTTATATTTGAATGTACATACAGTTTTATGTAAATACTTTAAAGGGATAGTTCACCAAAAACACAAACAAAAAACCTTGTACCCACAGGTTTGTAACAACTTGAAGGTGAATAAACAATGACATCATTTTAATTTTTGGGTTAACTATCCCTTTAAAAAAGTGCATCCACCCTGTTATCATAGTGCCCCTTCCTTATAATGATGCACAAGTCCACAATCAAAACGACTCTGCCGTCATGACATCATCATCCTTTGGGATGAATATCATCAGATGTGAACTCTTCAACTCCTCTTTTAGTTTTTTTATGGGCCAATTTGAAATAGTCTACCCATTTTCCCATGATTTCATAAATTAAACAACAGACTATGAACACTATTGAACCACTGCATATTCTCCTTTCCTAACAAAACCTCATTTAGAACAGTCATAATGGGATATTATGTGAATATGCTTTCTTTTTTTATTCCCCCTGTTCCTCCCTCAAATAAAGTTTATCAGTGTGTTGGCAGTGGAGAGTTTGCTCTATGCATCAAACAGTTTCCAGGAAGATGTCAATGGTTTCCTGTCGCTCAGTCCACACGGGACGTCCGAGCTCTGCTCAGATCTGCCTATTTTCTGACCTTTTCATTTCTGTGCTAACAAAAAATGTCTCCAAATATAAAAACTGACCACTCAAAAAAAGAAAACACACTCACTTTGAGTGTTTACTCTATTCACATGACCATCTCCGAACAAGATGTCCTTTCTTTCACAGAATGTTCTCAGATTGGCAAGATACAGGGATGGAAGCACCTACAAAACAATTAAGTGATAGAAATGTGTCAGGAATATTCAGCATGTAGTATAAAGCATACTACAATTTAATTAAAATGTGTATTAACTGTAATTATGTTGCTGGTAGGTTTTTGCCAGGACATTTTAGGACAAGTTTAGATATTTTCATTTAACCCTAAGGCACAACATGATAGACTAAATTATGTAAAACAACCATAAAAATAAAACTACTGTTTGTTATCAGTTACACGAGATGTGTGTGGTATGAATTACTGTACTATCACTTTACCAAAAGCATTTTCATTAAAAACACATTCAAATATACCAACACAGATGATGATCGGTTTGAACATTAAGCATTTGCTCAAAGTTCAGTTCTTGAACAGCACACACAAACACAGACCCCAAACATAGCACTGTAAAATCTAAGTTTGATGATAGGAATGTTGTTTGAGGACCAACAAGAATAAAAATATTCATCTATAGCGGTCTCAATTAAAATCATCTTATAAAAAATATATATTTTGATAATTTACAGGATAATTCGAAATTTAATTCAATAAAAACCAATGTCACACCTGTAGATAGGCTAAATCTATCTCTATAATGATAAAGTTTTATAAATCGTTCCAATTCTAGAGAATAGTGAAGCACACACAACACTGATGATACAGAGGAACAATATAATATAGAAAGTAATATATTACTTTCAGACCTTTATTTTTCGCAGCGCATGATTGATAACAACATTGACAGCAAATACAAATCCATCCAACTTAAAAGAGTTGAGCTTTATAATTATCATTCTTAAGACTGTTTCTACTTGATGTTTCATGAGCACGACGCAAGCTTTAGACTTTCTTCATATGAGATGTTTTAATAAAGAAACAGGAAGCATCGTCTATGAAATATGTATATTTCAAACTATCATTAAAAGTCCTCTTTCATGTTCCATTTAAGGAACAAATACACACAGGCACTTATTAGCTCTTGCTGCTGAAACAGGAGGGGATCCAACTTTGAGTTTGCAATATGTAGCCTACCTATATGCTATCTTATTATAAAATAAAAATAAAAATAAAAAAAAGGGAGTAAGTAAATAATGACACAATTTGTATGAACTAATCTATTAGATAACATATTTTCCATTTTCTATACATGTAGCAACAGGTTTCCCTGTCCCTTCTTATTGATGGGATTCATATTCAGTTCTACCAGTAATGAAACTATAGGTTCTTGTGGTGAGAGATATGTGCATGCCAGAACGAAATACTCCAGGATTTAATTCACGCGTGAACAAGAGCCTAATTTAGTCAGAGGAAAACGGCCTTTCTGTGTCCTAACTCACACTCGGATGAAACGCAATGCAACATTTACCAGAGAAGAAGCACGCGATATGCGTCACACAGTCCACCATCAAAACGAGCACAGAATGGAAAAACACTACAAGAGACGAGGCTTGTTTATCGTGTTTGGTGTCTTCCGCAATCGGACACCGCAATTAATCTCGGAGCGAAAACTGTCTGGATTTTATCCAATCCGTGTATCATTCGTTCTTTCGTTTCTCTAATTGAAACAAAAAAAAAAAAAAAAAAAAAAACTTCCACCCGCCTGAGCTGTTTTTCTTCCTCATACTGCGTGTTTCTCTGCAGTCACGCCTCTTGTGCAGCGAGACATCGAAGCGGAGAGACTGACACTGGGCTTGCTGTCAAAAACATCAATTTATCATCGCTTTTCTGCGGTAATCCAAGTTTACACGGTTGTTTTGATACCACGGGTAAAGTTTACAGAGAATGTGTATAACAACGAAAGCAGTAAAAAGCGAAAGTAAGAAATCGTAAACACGGTTACATTTTTAGACTGCTATTTTTTAGCTATAAAACATTTATACTTTTTTGTGCTCTTGTTGTTTTAATGCAGAATTTAACTTCTTTGTTTCAGAATAATGGCCTAACTGACACATCTAGTCTAGATTCGTGTTGTTTTGTGAAACAGGTGTGTTTTCTCTGGAGCTGATTTCGGACATTTTATGTGTAGTATTTTAGCCACTTTAAAGAGCCTGTGTATAGAGTGTGTATTTTGTATTTTCAGTAGGCGCTGTTGACAATGGCATCAACCCTAAAAGAAAATGTCCTTCAAGACCAAACAAAAATGAATATCCAGTCCACAGAGTCATGGTAAGTGTTCTCGTGCTCACTTTTATCTTGTCTTTTCATATGGTACTCTATACAATCACACTGAAAACATTTCTGAAACACTTCCAGCTCTTCACTCAGTGTTGAAGAAACCAAGGAGATCCAAACTTTGAAGGCTTTACTGCAAGAAAGCTTAAGAAAGCGATATGAAGACGCTCTAAAGTCTCCAGACGGCATTCCTCTGAAGATGTATGAGTCAAACCGGACACATTTGGGTGGCCAGATTGTCCATGAGATGTGTGAGCTGGAAAGACCCTACAATGAAGATGTTAAAGATGAAAATGTCATTAATTATGATGATCTCCTGAAGCCTCGTTCTTCTACAGACGGTTGTATCCGCAGCATTATGATAAGAGGAGTATCTGGATGTGGCAAGTCAACAGCTGTGGTGAAGTTTGTTTTAGATTGGGCACATGGCAGAACACACCAGCACATTGATTTTGTGTTTCCTCTTCACCTGTGTGAGCTGAACATACTACATGACAAAAAACTCAGCCTGATAGAGCTCTTGGATCTGATCTTTCCAAAGTTACCCAAGCCAGAGACCCTCGAACGGTCTCAGATCCTCTTTATATGGGATGGACTTGGTGAATTTAGATTTCTTCTTAATTTTAAGCGCACCAAGACATGCACTGACCCAGTGTCACCGGTCTCTGTTATCTGCATGCTGGTGAATCTTCTCAAAGGGAACCTTCTTCCCTCTGCCCAGATCCTGGTCACTTCAAGGCTAAACGATGCAGGTCTAATTCCTCCAGAATATATTCAGAGGGTGGTTGAACTTCATGGGCTTGATGACTTGCAATGGGAAGAACAGATCAGAAGTGAAGTGCATGACCAAAACGTTGCTTCAAGAGCGATTGTTCACGTGAAATCATCCAGATCCCTGTACATCATGCGCTCCTTGCCATTCTTCTGTCAGATGGCTTCCACTGTTTTAGAAGAGATTTTTAGTAACTGTTGCAACATAGATCCTCCTCTCACCTTAACAGAGATGGTCACACATTTCCTCCTGAGTCAGATGAAGAGACATGTGGAAAAGTCCTCAAAATCAGGCACTGAGGAGATCCTGAAGTTGGGGAAGCTGGCTTGGCACATGCTGCAAAGGGACACGCTTACATTTATAGAGAAGGACCAGAGAGAAACCAATACTGATCCTCTTCTTCCTGTCAAACTCTCTGAAGATTGGCCCATGTTTTTTAGGAAACAGAACATGATGGGTTTAGGGAAGATGTACCGCTTCACGCATCCCAGTGTCCAAGAGTTCCTGGCAGCATTGTATGTTGCTGTGCATTATGAACCCAGCAAGGGAAATATAATGTCTTTTCCACTTGCAAAAAAAGCTAAAAGGTTGCTCAGTCCTACAGACGTACCACTTGAAATGGACAGAAGAGCAGTAGACAGAGCTTTAAGGAGCAAAACTGGCCAACTAGACATCTTTCTCCTCTTTCTCTTGGGCATCTCTGCAGGTCCAAGCCACAGGCTCCTGTCCACCTTTTTCCAAAATACATCTCTTCATGTAAGAACAGAAGATGTAGTCAAAAATGTTTTACAGAAAATCAAGGCAAAACCATTATTTGAGATCTCAGTTAATCTCTCTCGCTGTTTGGAGGAGCTTGACGTAGCCCTGCCTGTGGTTCAGAATCAAAGCCAGGTTGAATTTGAGACAGATGGGGACGTCCATGTCACTCCTTCAGAGTGGTCACATATAGCCACTGCTCTGCTGACCTCTGAAGAGCCATCACTGACGTTTGATGTTAGTGAATACACTAATGCAGATGAAGCCATGATGAGACTGCTGCCTGTCATCAAGATCTCCAGAGTCCTCAGGTGAGCACAGTGTGTGTGTGTGTGTGTGTGTGTGTGTGTGTGTGTGTGTGTGTGTGTGTGTGTGTGTGTGTGTGTGTGTGACCCCATAAGCCCTGGAGGTCCAATGCGCTGCAAAGTTTAGCTCCAACCCTGATCAAAGTCACATGCCTGTGGTTTTCTAATGATCCCAAAGACATTGCTTGGCATCGATTGGCATGCTCAGGTCTGTTTGATTAGGGTTAGAGGTAAACTCTGCAGGAAAATGGATCTCGAGTTCCAGATTTGAGGATCCCTGCCACAAACTGTTAAAGATTCAATTAGTATTTGATTTCCTCAGTAAAGTGTTACATGCAAATAAATGAATTGTATGTTTTTGCTTTAATATAAATGAAAATTCAGGATGATCGGCGTGTAAAAACAGATGCCTAAACAACAAAAAACGTCATTTATTTCAGCATTTTACATCATTTAACCTATATATATATCTTTTTCTACCTTTAGACTGGATGAGGCCACAGATCTGAGCTGGGCACTGATCGCCTCAGCTCTCAGATCTCCAGCCAATCGTATCAGAGAGATCTACATCGAGAAGAAAGCCTTCTCTTATATAAACTTGAGCCTTATATCAGATGGTATGAGAAGCCCTAATTGCAAAGTGGAGACACTCTGGTGAGTCCATACAATGGCAAAAAGTGTGGAGTAACACTTTAGATTAGGGGTGGTGTTGGCACAGAGGATAAGTCACATGTCTTTGGTGTTAGAGACCCGGGTTCGAATCCACTGTGAGACACCAATCGCTTTGGATAATAGCGTCAGCTAAATGAATAAATGTAAATGTTATTGCTATTATGCTAGTAATATGCATGCCAATGAGCAACTAGTTAACAGTGAATAGTGTTCCCTAATCTAACATGTAACTCATGCTTTCTGTTGTGGCCTTTGCAGCAATCCTGAGAATGAATCATTATGAATTGTAGTCAGAATGCATTTTGTAACACAACGCACAAAAGGGCTCAAAACTTTCTCTGAGTTGGCATTAGTTGCTAAGCTAATTGTTTTAATATGTAATTTTAGCTCTAAATAAATAATGTACACTGAAATATGGGGTAAAATTACACATTTTAATTACCTCCGCTGAATTAAATATTCTTAAACACTTAAAAACTTAAATCCTAGAACCTGAATAATCCTTCTTTAAAATATTTTCTTTAGGACACCATATTTTGGTCTTCAAAAGTATGGTGACGATCTGCTCTCGGGGATTTTATTGAACCCAACACATTTGAGAGAGCTGAAGCTGCTGGATTCATTCAGAATGAGTGACAGGACAGTGGAGAGCATCTCTCAGATCTTAATGGACCCGGTTTGTCGCTTGGAAAATCTCACGTTAGTAAAAATGTTACTTTATTGTTATTAGTGGTCATTACCGGTATTTATTGTAACAAACAACTTAATCTAGTATTACACTTCTGCTTCATTTTTTTGTTTGAAAAAAAATATAATAAATAAAAAGCACTTCCTTTTTTTATTAATCAGTATTGTGTTTTGTGCTCCCCAGTTTAGAAGGAATAGAAACCTTAGAGAGTTGTAAGATCTTGGCCGCAGCTCTCTGTAGCAGTTCTTGTCGTCTGCAGGAGCTGGACCTGATCAGATGCTGTCAGGGATCTGAAGATCAGGCTTTACAGCTTCTGTCGGAGGCATTCAGACATCCGAACTTCAAAATAACCGTTCTGAGGTAAAAAAAGCAGTAACTAGCAACACAGATTGATTCCCTTAAAGCTGAAGTGTGTCATTTCTGCAGGTTGAGGTACTCAAAACAGTTTTTTGATAATAGTTGAGAATCAACTATTTGTGTTTACAGCTGTCCCTGCATAATAATAATAGATGATAATAAAGTATATAATATCTAAATAATTGCAGAGTTTAGCTATAGTCATAAAATACAAAGAATATTAATATTTTGAGATCATAGATGACCCAGTTTATTTATTTATTTATTTATTTATTTTTTTTTTTTTTACAAATTCCACCACTAAGTAACTACTGTCACGTAAGAATTGAAACACATTTTCCTGCATTTTTTCCTGAAAATATTTAGCACACTAATCTACACACCACATCAGTTAGATAATATGGTTGCCATAGTTAAAATGGTCATGAACTACATTTCTTCATTATTTTATAATATTCTCTGAGGTCCGCCTATTATGTTAGCAAAGATTTTTACATCGAATCCTCTCTACAGAAATGATTCATTTAAGAATCAGAAGTAAAGGCCCACATCTATAACTAATGGATGCTTTCTCACTGCATGGTATGGCTTGGCATGGCACAGCTCGGCTCGGTTTGTTTCCACTGCAGTTTTCTAGCGCTTTAGAGTTGGCGGGATTATAGACATGCCGTTTGTTGAAAAAAATATTTTTAATTCCACGTCGTCTCATTAAGCTCTCGCTGGATCCACTCCTTGTTGATCTACTAGAGGAATGTCTGTTAATCCTCAACAGACCATGAAACAGCCAGTATTTTATTGTATAAAAAAGGTTCGCTCATTTGAAACTGTTGCGTTCGTTTAAAAAAAAAAAGTTGCGTTTGACCCTCACTGGCTGTGATGATTTACTCTAGTGGGTCTAGTGTCTCATGTCACAAGTTCAATAACACAGGAAGTGGCCATTATCTTCATTAAATCAGTGATCAGCAGGGTTAATATGACACATTTTGGTAACGGTACGGTTCACCTGGAACCCAGGCCGAGGTGGTACAGAAAAAAGTACCATGTGCTAGGTACTGTACCCAGTGGAAAACCCCCCAAAATTGAGCCGTGCCGTAACAAGCAGTGAAAAAATTTCACAGAAAAAAATATGTATAACAACATGGGTCATCGGAGTTAAAAATTATAAATACTATTTCAAAGTATATTTCAAACAATCTGGAAAAGACAATGCAATTGTGTTAAAAACACATTTACTCACAATTATGTGTTGCGATTAGGCTACTGTTGGACCAATTATAGTCAGACTCAGTACAGCAGTGTTTCAGTGACACAATCTGGAGTTCTTCGCTAGTGTTACTTCATGTCTGCACCAGACGTGAGTGACGCAACATGACAAAAGATAACAGAACACATTACAATTAGTGATACCGTCCATACTGGATGTGGCAGTGTTAAGATCACAAGGATGCCGATCCTAAACGTTTTTCACAGTTTAAGCTACACACTGTCTTGGAATCCTCTGTGAAATCTCTATGGTTTTTTTGAGTAATCCTGTGTTTGCATCTCTTTAGCATCTTGTGAGTCAGTGGATGGGGCTAAAGAGACTAAATGTAGTAGTAGTTAATTTTCTTCTGCAGAGACAGTCTTTTAGCTTGGTTTTAATAATATATTCTTTTGAACTAATGAGAAAGTTTTGTGTTCTAAAACTCACAGGATGTTTTTATAGTACATTGACCTGTTACATGTCAAAAGTGAAAATGTAATTTCTCAGTTCATGACCCTGTAATGTGCTGTGTGCTCATTTTTAATCTTTTAATCTACAGAGAAAAGTTTACATGAACTCTCTTAACTCTTTTTGCAGGTTGGAAGTCTGTTCTATAAACCAAGAAACGGCATCAGCATTATTCTCTGCTTTTCAAGAGAACCCTTCACACCTGAGAAAACTTGAACTAAGTAGCTTTTTGCGGTTGACTCTTGAACTTCAGCAACTTTTCTCTCTGCTGGCGGATCCTTGCTTCAAACTAGAGACATTGCGGATAGTTCACCTACGGTATGATAAGTAATCCAGAACAAAACCTTACAACAAACCAGCCTAAATTTCTTATCTTCTTTCTCCTGGTGTGTGTCT
>NC_039274.1:23295158-23388512 GCF_003368295.1 Carassius auratus
AAAAAATGATATTTCACATGCAAGCTAATGGTGTAGTTGTGGATTTGTGTGGTAAATGGGTACAAAAGTACTTTAAATCTCCCAAAACACATCATTAATGCATAGTTGAGGAGTTAACAAAAAAAATGATATATTATTTGTATTATTGAAAATGTATTTTTTTTTCTACAATTATGCTTTCAATTTTGGGGTCATATTGACCCCAAAGACCAGATTGGTAAACAGGAAATGAGGACCTTTTGAGGGTTAAAAATGAAAGGCAGTGTGTGTGATTAGAGTTGGAGCTAAACTGGAGGGTTGGAGCAGGGCTGATCATCCCTGGGGTAGACAATACTGAGCAATCTGTGTGAGAGTGCAACCTTTATAGTACTTCTAATTGGAAACATGTGGAGTCTGATAACATGTTCCTAGGCAGAGGGTTATGGGAAATGGAGTCTGGGGTTGAGTGGCATGAAAGGGAAAGGGATGACGTGTACTCTAGCGGACCTCATGGGCACCCCATCTGGTGATCAACAACTCTATGAATACAATAAAACTAGACCTAAATCTGTAGAATAACTTTCATCATCGTTTATAACATGCTAGTTAGCAAGTTCCGTGGTTAAAATAAACCGTATCATGAGATAGTTTTCGCCTGTGCTGTTAGTAGATTACACACACCTGATTGTGTTATTCATAATGTAAGTGTGCCGGCTGTCCCTTAGTGTGAGTGTCTGATGAATCACCATGTTATTACATATCATATAAACACTGATGAGATGGGAAGTGAGCTGAGATTGTCTACAGCTGAAAAAGACACCTAACAATGTAATGTAATCACATTTTTTTTTTTGTCTCAGTCGAATACAGGTTGATTCTCTTGAAACTCTGGCTTCAGTTCTTGGATGTTGCAGCCTCAGATCTCTGGATCTGTCTGACAGATTCTTCTGTTGAGCTGCTCTCTGCTGGACTGAGTAACCCTGGCTGTAAACTGGAGATACTCAGGTGTGTCTAAACATGAAAAGATGAAAATAGACTAGAATAATAACTGTTTTCATTAAAACTGTTTTACTTATCTTAAATATTTCACATATACAAGATTGACAAGATAGATCATGGAACGACACAAGGGAGAGACAACTCGTTTATCAAAGTGGATACACAGATATCAGTGAATGCTATTCTCAATATTATTGAAATGTTAATGGCAAATTGACTAATTGACATCTTATAACTAATACATAGAACATATTTAAAAATAGATAACAGTATTTAATCATTATAAGCTCCTTTTCCCTGAAGGATGACACACTGCAAAATCACAGAAGCAGGAGCTGCTTGTTTGGCAAGGGCTCTCTCTTCCAACCCATCACACATGCGGGAAATAAACTTGAGCATCAATCCTGTTAAAGGCCCAGGATTTGACCAGCTCAGATCCGTTTTGGAAGATCCAGCAACGCGATTAGAGAAATTAATGTGAGTCTAGCAAAATAATAGATCTGTGTGTTTTTTTTTTTCTTTTTTTTTTTCATAATATTAATGGACATGAGCTAACATGAACAGTTGCATTTTATTAACTAAGAGTAAAAAATAGTAATAAATAATGTAACACATTTATTGTTCATTAATATATGCTGATGCATTAACTAACTTTAATTAATGGGACTTATGAAGTGTTACCACATTTATTTATTTTATAAATTAATTTATCTTCGAATTTGACTCTTCAACATTTATCGACAGTGTGGACGGCCTAGAGGAGCAGCGTGACATGGAAACTCTTCAGCAATGTTAGTCAGCCGTTTTCTTCTTAAATTTGATATTATGAAATCATATGGTGCGTTCATAACACTTTATTTAAATTTTCAGACACGTGCAAGCTGACTTGGGATACAAACACCGCTTCTTCAAGTGTGCAGGTGTCAGAGGAAGATGAGGCTCTTGTGAAACGTCGCAGAAACCCAGAACCTGATTCGCATCATCCAGAAAGTTTCAAGAATCAAGACCAAATCATGAGTCGGGAAGGTCTGAGCAGCCGTCATTTCTTCCAGCTGGAGTGGTTTGGCAGGTGGGCCACTATTGGAATGGCTTATAAAGATATAAGCAGGAAGGGAAGTTCTACAGCCTGTAGCATTGGACTTAATAATAAATCCTGGGGCATTTTAGTGAGTAACCCCTCTTCTCTCTGTAATGCTCTTCATGGAGGAGTAGAAATCCATCTTCCCAACTGCTCACCCTGTAGAGTTGGAGTATATCTGGACTGGGCGGCAGGAACTCTGTCCTTTTACAACACCACACGTGACAAGGCTGAGCTCATCCACACCTTCCATGCTAAGTTCACCAAGCCTCTCTTTCTGCTGGTCAGTATTAGTGCTGGAGTGAAGATCTTACCGGACGTGCCTCCTCCTGTCTGTGTCCATGACCACGATCCTTGGGATGTGTTCAGGGGCTACAAGGAATGTAAGGGATGTAACGGATCAAAGGCTTGCTAGATAAACCAATGTGCTCTCCTTTTGTGAAATATCTCATGGTAGTGTTTTTATCCATGATCATTTGGATTTCAAGGACATATTAGGAAAGGATTCATTAAAGGGTTAGTTCATCGAAAAATCAAAATTATGTCATTAATGACTCACCCTCATGTCGTTCCAAACCCGTAAGATCTTCGTTTATCTTCTGAACACAGTTTAAGATATTTTAGATTTAGTCCGAGAGCTCTCAGTCCCTCCATTGAAACTGTGTGTACGGTATACTGTCCATGTCCAGAAAGGTAAGAAAATCATCATCAAAGTAGTCCATGTGATATCAGAGGGTCCGTTAGAATAATTTGAAAAATCGAAAATACATTTTGGTAAAAAAAATTGCTAAAAACTACAACTTTATTCATCATTGTCTTCTCTTCCGTGTCTGTTGTGAGAGAGTTCAAAACAAAGCAGTCTGGATATCCGGTTCACGAACGAATCATTCGATGTAACCGGATCTTTTTGAACCAGTTGAACCAACCGAATCGTTTTAAACGGTTCTCATCTCCAATGCGAATTAATCCACAAATTACTTCAGCTGTTAACTTTTTTAATGTGGCTGACACTCCCTCTGAGTTCAGACAAACCAATATCCCGGAGTAATTCATTTACTCAAACAGTACACTGACTGAACTGCTGTGAAGAGAGAACTGAAGATGAACACCGAGCCGAGCCAGATAACAAACGAACGATTGACTCGTTCACGAGTCAAGAACCGGTTGCATCGGTTTTCGGATCACCAGTAGTTCTTTCGGAAAGTTCAAATCAATAAACTGGTTGAAGAAAACGGTTCACCGGTTCTTTTGTGCTCGACATAATGGTGTTGACGCGCTGAACAACGTAACGTGCTCATAACATTAGCACAGAATCAGTTCAGAATCAATCACCAAAAGAATCAGTTCAGTTCAGACGCTCTGTGTGTCGGTCTGCTTCACGCTGATTCACACGTGCGCAGTATCATCGGCTCCTCGGTTCACGAATCGGACGCGTCCGACAGAAACGGTTCTTGACTCAAGAACGATTTGGTGAACTGGTTCAAGAAGATCCGGTTACATCGAATGATTCGTTTGCGAACCGGATATCACAAACTGCTGTGTTTTGAACTGTCTCTCAAAACAGACACGGAAGAGAAGACAATGCTAAATAAAGTCGTAGTTTTTGCTATTTTTGGACCAAAATGTATTTTCGATGCTTAAAAAAAAATCTAACGGACCCTCTGATGTCACATGGACTACTTTGATGATGTTTTTCTTACCTTTCTGGACATGGACAGTATACCGTACACACAGCTTCAATGGAGGGACTGAGTCTTAAACTGTGTTCAGAAGATGAACGGACGTCTTACGGGTTTGAAACAACACAAGGGTGAGTTATTAATGACATAATTTAGATTTTTCTGTGAAATAACCCTTTAAATGTACTTTGACAGAGAGAGAGAGCAGTTGATACACAAGAGTGAGACATTCTCTCATAAAAGCTGATCTTAAAAGAAAATGATCATTTTGCCATCATTACTCCCCCTTGTGTCGTTCCAGACCTGTATGACTGGCTTTCTTCTGTGGAACACAAAAGAAGAAATGGTCCAGAATACCAACCGTTTTGGTTCCCACTGACTTCCACTTTCTAGACAAAAAACACTTTGAAAAGTCAAAGGGAACCAGAACTGTTTTGTTCCCGACATTCTTCAAAATGTCGTCTTCTGTGTTTCACGGAAAAAAAGTAAGACATACAGGTTTAAAACGACGTGAGGATGAGTAAATGATGACCGAATGATCATTTTTGGGTGAACTATCGCTTTAAGATCAACATTATTCAAAACATCTTTTGCACATATAGTCAGTTAAACAGGTTTGCAATAACATGAGGAAATTATGACAGACTTTCATTTTCATTCATCAACTGTCTCTTTCAGTACAGTGAGGTGGTTTTTACCAAAGTGATCTAAAATGTATATTGTATTTTTTTACTGGATAGGTCACATTGATAACTCCAACTGACAACATATTTGCTGAATGAAATCCAATGCTACTTTCTAAATTTTTTTTTTGTATGTGAATGATTCTGAAAATATTATTTAATGCCTGATCCTGATTTCCACTACTTTGTAGATTGTAAGGTAAATTACACCATTTTGAATCCTTCATTTTGTCATTAAAACTGAAACTTTTGTCCCTTTGTTATTTCATTATTTTGACTTGAAGATTTAAGCACACCGACAGTGACTATATATAAATATATACAAAAAAAAAAAAAAAAGAGAGTTTCATTATTGTATAAGTATTATACATGAACTGCAGCTGCTGTATAGAAAACTGCTCAACTACAGTGAAGCCTGTTTAATTTAATTTCATGAATCCTCATTTCACTGAGGATGTGTTGCCTGTTCTTAAAGATGTGTCCTTCCACTTCTCCAGAGATAGTATTCATGCTTACGGTTGTTTCTCACTGAAGGAAGGTAATTGTAATAGATCACTGGGCTCATTACAGACACTAGTGTGACCTTGTGAAACAGCACAGATCCACTGCCAGCAGGGACACTAAACCTCAGTTACATGTGGTCAAGATGTCATCTAGGATACTTAAGAGATGAAGCTTGTTATTTTAAGTCCCTCCATTGAAACTGTGTGTACGGTCTACTGTCCATGTCCAGAAAGGTAAGAAAATCATCATCAAAGTAGTCCATGTGACATCAGAGGGTCAGTTAGAATATTTTGAAGCAACGAAAATACATTTTGGTCCAAAAATAGCAAAAACTACGACTTTATTCAGCATTGTCTTCTCTTCCGTGTCTGTTGTGAGAGAGTTCAAAACAAAGCAGTCTGGATATCCGGTTCGCGAACGAATCATTCAGTTCACCAAATCGAACTGAATCATTTTAAACGGTTCGCGTCTCCAATGCGCATTAATCCACAAATGACTTAAGCTGTTAACTTTTTTAATGTGTCTGACACTCCCTCTGAGTTCAAACAAACCAATATCCCGGAGTAATTCATCCACTCAAACAGTACACTGACTGAACTGATGTGAAGAGAGAACTGAAGATGAACACCGAGCCGAGCCAGATAACGAACAACAGACTGACTCAGCAACAGATCCTCAGCAGTGAATATGGGTCCAAAGAGCTGATAAAAACATCCCAATAATCCAGAAGTAATCCACACCACTCCAGCCCATCACTTAACATTTTATGAAGTGAAAAGCTCTGTGTTTGTAAGAAACAAATCCATCTTTAAGGTATTTTAACTCCAACCTCTTCTCTCGCTTCTAACAGTGAAACATCCATTCTCTCTAACGTCTAAAACCATTGTATTTGTTTGAAACTGTTTTGGACCGTTTTCGATGGTAAATAGTGATTGTGCATATTTCTCTCCAGATTCAGAATAGATGACGTGGTGTGGATTATCATCATGATGTTTTTATCAGCTGTTTGGACTGACGGCACCCGTTTCACTGCAGAAGATCCATTGGTGAGCAAGTGATGGAATGCTGCATTTCTCTAAATTTGTTCCCATGAAAAAAAAAAAAAAAAAAATCTACAAATTTTACGTTTTGGGTGGACCATTCCTTTTAAGTAAAAAAAAAAAAAAAAAAAAAAAAAAAAAAAAAAAAATATATATATATATATATATATATATATATATATATATATATATATATATATATATATATATATATATATATATATATATATATATATATTCATGCATTAGTTAATTATCTTTTCAGCATAAACTGTTTTAATAATTAATAATTTATTATTATTATTATTATTATTATAACAATATTTTGTTAAAATGTTCAATTTTGTTTTTGATTTATTCATTTACAGGAAACTTGTTCTAAATTGTAGCTCATAATGTGTCAACAGTACACATTTTACATTGATCTTCTTTTGATAGCCTACATGTGGTCATTATTTTAATGTATGTTTCGTGTATTTAAATTTAAATTGTATTTAAAATAATATACATATATATTACGTAGTAATTTTACTGTTGCAATTTAAATGACATGCAATGACACAACGTGTATAACAACATTTGAAATATTGCAATGTTATTTTTTTTAAGTTACATTAAAACAAATGCAGATCTAAAGCAGACACACACTGATGAAGTGAGTCAGTGACTCTGGAAAGATCCATCACTCGAGTTTTAATTTAAAGTTTAATTTACCTTACATCATTAAAACAGCGGCAGCTGGCCAATGTACTTTACAGCATCGGATCAAATATAAATACAAGCAAAAATAAAATAAAAATCACAGATACAATAAAAAATAAACTATTGGCAGGATATCGAAAGAAAAACAGTACAAGAACATAAATCAACTAAAAATCAATCATCATTGAAAGAGCAATGGAAAAATTGAGCTGGTGAAGGGTTATGTGGAGATAGAAGCTCAGATAGATAAGAGGGGTTCAGATGTTTAGGGGCTTAAAAATAAAAACTTGGGGTTTGAACTCTGAACCGGACAGAGAACAATCAGCACGAAGTGAGACCAGGTCTGTTATGATGAAGTCCTCGTTGATTGAAGTGACACATGAGTAATACCACAGGATTATAAGTATTTCTGATCAAAATACAATGAGCATTGTTAATCCAAATATAACAAAAACACAATAAGTGACGTTATTTACATGATGTAACAAATCCACAGATGATGTGATGATGACAAGCTCCAGACACAGACTCCGGGAGGAGAGGGCAGACTGTGCTTCAATCAGGACAAAACAGAGACTGAAGGAAACACTGCACACGTCCCTCAGTGATGACCATCGACCTAAACTGACTTTCAGACTGTTTGCTGGACACACAGATGAAGATTTCAGTCTGTATCAACCTTTTCACTTAAACATGGCATCGAATTTACACGAGACTTTTCCTCCGTGACTGCTGCTCGCGTTTGATTCGTTCTGACGGAGACACAATAAACATTTCCTCGTCGAGTCTTTTACTCTCCAAAGAAAGCCAAGAACCTCTGCTTGGTGTTCACTATATTTTTACTGCCTTAAACCACTTCACCAATCCAGTTTTGACCAAAATGTAAGAGAAGAAAACACAAGCGAGAGGCGCTTCTGGAGGCGCACAGTCGCAGAGCGATCAGGTTGAGTCTATAAGGTTCTCATGTCCTGTTTAAGAGCGCGAGCGGAGCGCGATAGTCTATCATTACTGAACAAAGCGTTCGGAAGACTACAAATCCAGTACTAGAGATGGCAGAAACCGCCCCAGCTGCAGCCGCCCCGCCGGCCAAAGCGCCTAAGAAGAAGTCCGCCGCTAAAGCCAAGAAAGCAGGTCCGGCCGTCGGTGATCTGATCGTTAAAGCCGTGTCCGCATCCAAGGAGAGGAGCGGCGTGTCTCTCGCTGCTCTGAAGAAAGCTCTCGCCGCCGGCGGCTACGACGTGGAGAAGAAAAACTCCCGCATCAAGCTCGCCATCAAGAGCCTGGTGACTAAAGGCATCCTGCTGCAGGTCAAAGGAACCGGCGCCTCGGGATCTTTCAAGATCAGCAAGAAGGAGACCGAGAACAAGAAGAAGCCGGCGAAGAAAGCGGCTCCTAAAGCCAAGAAGCCCGCGGCCAAGAAACCCGCTGCTGCCAAGAAGCCCAAGAGCGCAGCGGCAAAGAAGCCCGCCGCTAAGAAATCCCCCAAGAAGGCCAAGAAACCCGCTGCCGCCGCCAAGAAGGCCACGAAGAGCCCCAAGAAGGCGAAGAAGCCCGCGGCGCCCAAGAAAGCAGCCAAGAGCCCCAAAAAGACCAACGCCGCCAAACCCAAGACAGCGAAGCCTAAAGCTGCCAAGCCTAAAAAGGCAGCTCCCAAGAAGAAGTAAAAACCTGCTGTTTTATTCCCCAACGGCTCTTTTCAGAGCCACCCACAAACTCGAAAGAAAGAGCAAAACTATCTGTCTGCACTTTGTGGAAAGTGAATTATGAGAAGTGTATGTGAGGTTTCCTTGACTCACAAATCTTTACACCTCGACTGCATTTAGAAAAGCCAGATTTTTTTATGGTTATTATATTAAAAGCTTTAATGAATCATTGATCTTAACTTAGTTATGTTACAAAAGCATTTATTAGAGGTTTTTGCCTTGACATTTTTTTTAAATACTTTATAACACACTGACTGTCGTCGGTCATGTTGCTTCCAGAGCTGCCCACTAATTTTCAATAACTTTTTATATATGGTAATTTAGATCTGTTTGCAAAATAATATGCATAAAGTAATATTAAAATATAAATACAATATTTGAAAATTCGTTTATTGTTGAACAATAAACATTTTTGAAAGATTACAATTAAGGTATTTTTTTAATAGCTAGTTATCTAGTAGTTATACACCTTCCCAACAATTATGCTTTAAGTAGTGTATAAATAGTGTGCTACACTTCAAAATAAATCTGTCTATGTTACAAAATACAATCTACTATGTTAATATTAAATTTTTTTCCGTATTTATATATTAATTTTACCTTCATTTTAAATAACGCCCTGTGTTTTCGGGTTACAAGGAATAATAGCAGTTCACCGTTCATATTTGGTTTCCTCTTTTTGTGTAATTTGGCTGAGTGGATGTGTTATTTTATTGTCTGAATCACTTCTCAAAACGTGCTTAAAGTTGCAAAATAAGTTTTAAAAATTGCTAAATTTGTTGATAGCTGCTTTTGGGGAAAAAAACTTTCTAGGGTAGTCTGGAAAGTTGCTAAATTTAGCAACAAAATTGCTAAATTGGCAACACAACGCTGCACAATCCGCGCGCCGGCTGTGGAGGCGTGGCTTTGGCGTTTGGTGTTGGAGGGAAGTTCAGTGATTGGATTGAAATCTTACAGACTGTAAACCAATGAGCGACTCGCACTCTCTTTTAAATACAGCAGAGCGGGGCTCATGTAGACATTGTTTCTACATTTTTGCTGTGGAGAATCATATTTTCGAAAATGAGCGGAAGAGGCAAAACCGGCGGTAAGGCGAGAGCGAAGGCCAAGACTCGCTCCTCCAGAGCAGGGCTGCAGTTCCCCGTCGGTCGTGTTCACAGACTTCTCCGTAAAGGCAACTACGCCGAGCGCGTCGGTGCCGGAGCTCCCGTCTATCTGGCGGCTGTGCTCGAGTATCTGACCGCTGAGATCCTGGAGTTGGCTGGAAACGCCGCGAGAGACAACAAGAAGACCCGTATCATTCCCCGTCACCTGCAGCTGGCGGTGCGCAATGACGAGGAGCTCAACAAACTCCTGGGTCGAGTGACCATCGCTCAGGGCGGCGTGCTGCCCAACATCCAGGCCGTGCTGCTGCCCAAGAAGACCGAGAAACCCGCCAAAGCCAAGTAAACCGAGTCCGCTCTGTTTCTGAAACAAAGGCTCTTTTAAGAGCCACCCATTTTATCTGACGGAGAGAGCTTTTTTCTTTAACCAGTAGTGTCATGTTCTTGCTTAATAGGTTACATTATCATATACACATTAAATATGTATATAGAATAAATATAAGTAAACATAAACCACAGCGAACTGTGGAGTAATATGTTATTCTTTGGAGGGTGTCACAAAGCCTCTTTTAAGAGTCACCCATTTCAAGTTTATTTAATCCGTAGAGTCACGTCGTTTAATAACACACATCATTAAATGTCAAATGTTCATGAATAACTACATTGAAATAAAAATAAAAAGTAGGCGCTAGCTGTGGCACATTGCATTTGTAAAATATATTTTCTTTGGATGGTGTCTTTTTTTGGTTGTGATTGTATACAAATAGTAAGGAAATTCAGCAAATACAACGTAAATACGAAGTCTAAGTAAAGTGTGCTTGTGATGCTGAAGTAGCAAACCAGAACTATGCATTTTGAGCGGGAAACAAAAGGTTGTTTGAAAACAGGAGGTGTACATTCATTGGCTAGCGCAGATGTCACACATCAGCCAATCACAGACCTCAGCACCTTTATGACGCCAGAAGCTGTGGCTGTACAGGGCTTTAAAAGCAAGCGCGTAACATAGAGCAGTATTTCTACTTACTCGGAAGGAGAAGTACATTTTAGCGATGGCAAGAACCAAGCAGACCGCTCGTAAATCCACCGGTGGTAAAGCCCCGAGGAAGCAGCTCGCTACTAAAGCCGCCCGGAAGAGCGCCCCAGCCACCGGCGGCGTCAAGAAGCCCCACCGTTACAGGCCCGGGACCGTGGCTCTCCGAGAGATCCGCCGCTATCAGAAGTCCACCGAGTTGCTGATCCGCAAACTGCCTTTCCAGCGTCTGGTGCGAGAGATCGCTCAGGATTTCAAGACGGACCTGCGCTTCCAGAGCTCCGCTGTCATGGCTCTGCAGGAGTCCAGCGAGGCTTACCTGGTCGGTCTGTTCGAGGACACCAATCTGTGCGCCATCCACGCCAAGAGAGTCACCATCATGCCCAAAGACATCCAGCTGGCCCGCCGCATCCGCGGAGAGCGCGCTTAAACCCGCCGCTGCGTCAGCCGCGTCACACCCCAAAGGCTCTTTTAAGAGCCACCTACATCACTCTGAATGAGACCGTTTCCACTGGAATGATTGATGTAACACATGGGGAGTAACTCTTAAAATTTGAAAAGAATAAGACAAATCTTCCTTGACTTACATGTTAAGTGTTTTAATAGTTCTACAAAAATCACAAGGATGAAATCTAGAAAATGGGTTAATTCTTATTGTGTAATGTGGCAGTTCTCTAATCTCTACACAAATTACAAGAAGGAAATACCTTTTAAATGCTTGTGATGTTTAATGTAATGGTAGAGATAACCTTGTTTTAACAGTTAATTATGGGGTGAACTGAGCAGTACTGATTTGTCTTGTGTAACCTAGTTTACTTCAAGACACATTCCTGCAGCTCTAGACAATAGTGATGGGAAGTTCGATTCTTTTCCGCGAACCGGTTCTTTCGGACGGTTCGATTCAATAAACCGGTTGAAAAAACCGGTTCATCGGTTCTTTCACGCTCGACGTAATGACGTCATTGGCGATGATGTAATGGCGTCACGTCTATCAAACATTCAAATATATAAAGTCAGTAATCATAACTTTAGTCAGTTAAAACCTCATAATCATGAAAAGTTTACATTTGAGTTTTGCAACAACACCTAAATACAGTAACAGCAATAATGTGCATATGAGGATTTAAGTCTTGAAGATATAAAGTAAATAAATTAGGTGTCATCAGCGCAGAAACCATGATCCACTTACTAAACATAATCCATTGCGATGTATTTGTTATTAAATTAACTTACGTTTCGCCAGATTGCTCTTCATCCAAGCCCTCGAAATACCCGCGCTCATAACATTACTAGTACAGAATCAGAATCAATCACCAAAAGAATCCCTTCGGTTCAGATATGCTGTGAGTCAGTTGGCTTCACGCTGAATCGCGCATGCGCAGTATCATCAGTTCATCGGTTCTCAATTCGGACGCGTCCGACAGAAACGATTCTCGGTTGAGTGTACTGATGATCCGAAAACCGATGCAACCGGTTCTTGACTCGAGAACGAGAATCGCTCTAACCAGCACGTGCTGCAGTTCAGTGTCATCAGCTGCTCTACTCGTGTTCATGTTCTGTTTACTACAAACTCAATTTGTGAATGTCATCATTAACTATAAATACAGTACAGATATCTCATAAATCATCCCTTATTCCTATTAAACATAAGAGTCTTTAGAGTCTTAATTATTGTCCAACTTCCCTGAAAACCCATTTGGCCTATACATTATATACAATATACAGATTGGAAACATTAATCTAAAAAAATAATAATAAAAAAATCATAATAAAATATAGTTATTTTATCACACTTTCCAATGTTTAACAAAATACTTACAAAATTACACGCATGCGCAGTATCATCAGTTCATCGGTTCTCAATTCGGACGCGTCCGACAGAAACGATTCTCGGTTGAGTGTACTGGTGATCCGAAAACCGAAGCAACCGGTTCTTGACTCGAGAACGAGAATCAGCTCATCGGTTCTCAAATCGGACGCGTCCGACAGAAACGATTCTCGGTTGAGTGTACTGGTGATCCGAAAACCGAAGCAACCGGTTCTTGACTCGAGAACGAGAACTGCTCCAGCAGTGGGCGTGTTTGTTCATTATCTGGCTCGGCTCGGTGTTCATCTTCAGTTCGGTCTTCACAGCATTTCATTCAGTGTACTGTTTGAGTAAATGGATTACCCCGGGATATTGGTTTATTCTGACTCAGAGGGAGTGACAGTTACGTTAAAAAAGTTAACAGCTTAAGTAATTTGTGGATTTATGCTTATTGGAGACGTGAACCGTTTCAAACGATTCAGTTCGATTTGGTGAACTGGTTCAACCGGTTCACTAAGAAGAACCGGTTAAATTGAACGATTCGTTCACGAATCGGCCATCACTACTAGACAACCATGATATGAAAGTCAGAGCATGTATTGACCTCTACAAGTAAGATCATTAGGAAGATGAAAACTTGATAATTGATGGGTACAGTAACTGATCCTGTGAATTTACTTTAAAAAATACTCTGAATTGCTGTGGTTGTGTTACCCTCAACTTTGAATATATATATATATATATATATATATTTTATTTTTTTTTATTTATTTTTTTTCCTCCACTAATTCCATTCAAAAAGTGAAACTCGTATATTGTAGTCATTCATTGCACACAGACTGATATATTTCAAATATTGATTTATTTTAATTTGATGATTATAACTTACATCTAAGGAAAATCTAAAAATCAGTATCTCAGAACGTTAGACCATTGTGAAAAGGTTCAATATTGAAGACACCTGGTGCCACACTCTAATCAGATAATTAAATCAAAACACCTGCAAAGCCTTTAAATTGTCTCTTAGTCTTGTTCTGTAGAGCCCCTTTCACACTGCCATTCCGGGAAAATACAGGGGTAAAGTGTTCCTGCAATTGTTCCCGGGTCGCTAGATTTTGCACGATCACCCTGCCAGTGATGACCCGGGATATATGTGCATGCTTTCACACAACCCTTGAAGATCCCGTAACTACACGTGACATCAGCGCGAGTCATTACGAGTCGAAAACGCTAGGCCCGTTATACTTTCACTGAAGCAAGTAAATGATCTCTGCGTCAGCGCGGAAACTGGGGAACTAACTGATCTCTGCTTCATTACAGTTTGCAGATATGTTTTCGTCGCGAACGTTTATCATACTTCAAAACAGCCGGTAAAAGAGTCGCACGATAACGCGCGTCATCACTTCGACATGGAATTAGATCTGGCTTTTGTTCAAACAGCGCTCATCCCAGATTGAAGCCCGCAAAGTTACTAGGTCCCCGACCAGGGTTCAATGCGGTAATCAATCCCGGGATGTGGTTGCTTTCACACAGACGGCAACCCAGCAATGTTCTGGAAATATTGCGGGTCCAACGTGCAGTGAAAGGGGCTTAGGCTACACAATCATGGGGAAGACTGCTGACGTGACAGTTGTCCAAAAGATGACCATTGACACCTTGCAGAAGGAGGGCAAGACACAAAAGGTCATTGCAAAAGAGGCTGACTGTTCACAGAGTTCTGTGTCCAAGCACATTAATAGAGAGGTGAATGGAAATAAAAGATGTGGTAGAAAAAAAGTATAAAAGCAATAGGGATAACCGCACCCTGGAGAAGATTGTGAAACAAAACACATTCAAAAATGTGGCGGAGATTCACAAAGAGTGGACTGCAGCTGGAGCCAGTGCTTCAAGAACCACTACACACAGACGTCTGCAAGACATGGGTTTCAGCTTCACACTCCTTGTGTCAAGACACTCTTGAACAACAGACAGCGTCAGAAGAGTCTCGCTTCAGAAAGGACTGGACTGCTGCTGAGTGGTGCACAGTTATGTTTTAAGATGAATGTAAATTTTGCATTTCCTTTGGAGATTAGGGTCCCAGAAACTGGAGGAAAGAGAGGCACACAATCCATGTTGCTTGAGGTCCAGTGTAAAGTTTCCACAGTCAGTGATGGTTTGGGGTGCCATGTCATCTGCTGGTGTTGGTCCACTGTGTTTTCTGAGGACAAAGGTCAACACAGCTGTATACCAGGAAGTTTTAGAGCACTTCATTTCATTTTCCTACAGGACTTGGCACCTGCACACACTGCCAAAGCTACTAGTACCTGGTTTAAGGACCATGCTATCCCTGTTCTTAAATGGCCAGCAAACTCGCCTGACCTTAACCCCTCATAAAATCTATGGGTTATTGTGAAGAGGAAGACACAATATACCAGACCCAAAAATGCAGAAGAGCTGAAGGCCACTATCAGACCTGGGCTCTCATAACACCTGAGCAGTGCCACAGACTGATCCACTCCACGCCACGCCGCATTGCTGCAGTCATTCAGGCAAAAGGAGTCTCTACTACCTATTGAGTTATTTTATATGCTATACAGTGCTATTTTAAGGCCATTGACCTTCAGGACTTGAGTGTAAATGCCCACTATTATGGTGGCCTGGCATCTGTCTAAGATCTTTGTATAATAAATTATGATTATGACCCCTTTGATCATGCTTGTGATACTCTTTTAAAAACTATAGAATTCTTTAAAAAAGATGTAGTCCGTGCAATTAATGGTGAAGGAGAGAGGGCTCTGAGAGGATAGGAGTTAGAGTTCAGTCTGGCATTATTACTTAGAGATTTACTTATGTTACAGCTTCAGATTTCCTGGCTCTGGAGATTGTTTTACTCTTGGTTCTTGGCTCATTTTGGTGCAGGTAGGACTAATTTAGTGACTTCTTTATTAATTGGAGACACACTCTTGACTGTTTCACTGAATCAGTTTCATGGAAATTAAAACTAAACCAAATTTACACCTCAACCTGTAGTAAATAGGGTTATTTTAGTTATCTAAAACTGAAACCATTAAAAAATGCTTTACTGTTACCAGAAATGTGTAATGGATGAATATCAACTTTTTTGATGATATTTTAATTATATGATCAGCACCTGTATATTTGATCGGGATGCAATCCTAAAAAAAATTTTTTAGGGGTAGGAAAAGTACTTGCCCAAACTATATTACAATATGAAAGACACAGATAAATTAAACTATAGTAAAGTGTAAGAAGACACTAGTAACAAGATGCCTAACTCTCCTCATTCTGTAGATTTATGTATTTTCCTGCTCACATAATCAACTTGTTCCCTCCAACTCAGTCTCATCAACAAAACCTCCCAAGAATTTAGTTGTTGACACCTAAGTCACATTAGTAGACTCAATAGTAACTTTTGATAAATCCTTAGGTTATAATTTTATACCACTACGAATTACAAATAAATAAAATGTAACCTAATTTGTTTAATTTACACCAGTTAGCATAAACAATTACACCAACATGTGCATTCTTAATCAAATTAAAAGTGAGAGAGAACAATGTTTGTGTTGTTAGCAAACATTACTGGAGTAAAAATAATTAAAAAAATTCAACAAGTCATTTACATAAATACGAAATAGCAATGGTCCAAGCATGTAGCCCTGAGCAACCCCACAGCATAGACTTGCTTTGCTGGAGTAACAACAAATATTTAAAATGCAATTATTCAACCATTTATATGTAGAATTGTGAAAACCTTATTTGTGCAACTTTCCAATAAAATGTAATGATTGACTGTATCAAAAGCTTTTTGCAGGTCTAAAAAATGCAAGTAAATTCTTGATTCTTGAAGTCCAAGAGTAACCTTGTCAAGCAAGTGAAGCAAAGCCATATAAGTACTTGTTTATTTTTGTTTATATTTGTAGTCATGGTTTGGTCGACAAGACCCGTTTGGCCCAAAGGTCTCCTGAAGCCAAAACCTCACAACATACAAATAGTTTTAACATGATGCAGATAATCTTATAAATGCTTTAAAACATGGTTTTTGGTATGAAACACAGGGCAGACATCGTCAGTTCAGGTTTAGATTAAAACTCATTGTTTCCTGCTCTAACTAGCGAACAGGGGAGCGTCATGTGACTCGCGCTGGTTTCAGTCAGGTCCTGTAAGCAGATGTAAAGTACCTCCCAGCAGCACTTCTCTCTTATTCGTTTTCATCGCTCGATTGAAACTAGGAATCTTAATCATGTCTGGAAGAGGCAAAGGCGGTAAAGGACTCGGAAAAGGAGGCGCTAAGCGTCACCGTAAAGTGCTTCGCGATAACATCCAGGGAATCACCAAACCCGCCATTCGTCGTCTAGCTCGCCGCGGCGGAGTCAAGCGCATCTCCGGTCTGATCTACGAGGAGACCCGCGGTGTGCTGAAGGTGTTCCTGGAGAACGTGATCCGCGACGCCGTCACCTACACCGAGCACGCCAAGAGAAAGACCGTCACCGCCATGGACGTTGTGTACGCGCTCAAACGACAGGGACGCACCTTGTACGGCTTCGGAGGATAAAAGACGACAACCACAAACCCAACGGCTCTTTTAAGAGCCACACACACTCTCACTTAAAGAGACGAAGTTCAATTTGTGTTGATGTAGTTCATAAGTTTAAGTTAATATATATAAAAAAAAAAAAAAAAAAAACAATTAAAATGGAAAAAGAAAATGGTTATGCTATTAACCCACTTTTTTGGTGTTCCCTTGAAAAGTCTAGAGTAACATAACTGTTTTGAACGAAATGGTTATTAAATGTTGAGCTTGTGGTATTCTGAGTTTATGGGTATTTAGTTGATTTTTAAGCACAAGCTTTTACTCCTAAAATCAGAGCTCGTATAATTGTTATTAAAAACCCAATGGGTGTTTATTTTTGTCGTTTAAGACGTTTCCGTTCGTTTAGCATTGTTTTCTTTATTTGAATAGAGTTGTCTCCAAGTCGAAAGAAAACATTTAAGTGCAAAGGTTGTCAAACCCAAAAGTGAAATTGGCAGAACAGAGGAACATAGTGTCCTATCTTAAAAATGTTATTCTCTCGATGGATTTTATGTTTTATGAATTAAAGTTTGATATTGATACTGTGTAATATTTGAGACGCATTACACTGTACAGAATACAAATAAAAAGAGCGGGAATTGAAACACAGGAAATCGAGTCGGTGTGGTGGTAAAACAAGGAGACGTGGGCGGAGTTATAATCTAGCCGCATGTGATTGGCTCAGGTTCCAGCCATTATTCTTCGAATTGTCCAATTAAACACGAGTTTTTGGGTTTGACCAAAGAAAATAGGCCATCAGAAACGTCCCTGTCTCTCTGGCAATTAGCATAGACCAGTCAATAAATACCTCTGTCCCGCTCTCTCTCGTCATTGTCTCGTGAGGTTTTGATCTCCAGCAGCATCATGCCTGAACCAGCGAAGTCCGCGCCGAAGAAAGGCTCCAAGAAGGCCGTCACTAAGACCGCCGCGAAAGGAGGAAAGAAGCGCAGAAAGTCCAGGAAGGAGAGCTACGCCATCTACGTGTACAAAGTGCTGAAGCAGGTTCATCCTGACACCGGGATCTCTTCGAAGGCGATGGGCATCATGAACTCTTTCGTCAACGACATCTTCGAGCGCATCGCCGGTGAGTCGTCTCGTCTCGCTCACTACAACAAGCGCTCCACCATCACTTCCCGAGAAATCCAGACCGCCGTGCGTCTGCTGCTGCCCGGGGAGCTGGCCAAACACGCCGTGTCCGAGGGCACCAAGGCCGTCACCAAGTACACCAGCTCCAAGTAGAGCTCCGCTGCAGCTCCACACACAAAGGCTCTTTTAAGAGCCACACAATTTATCACTAAAAGATGATATCTAAAGCAATGTAGCTTAAAATTAGTTTTTATGGGTTGACTAGATGCATTTTGGTTTGGACCTCTTCTTTATATTATTGAACTTTGATTTCTTACTAGAAATGGTAAGGGTTATAAAAAAAAAAAAGTGCAGGATATTTTAAACGATCTAGCTAACCAATGGTCTTTCTGAAAGAAATAGTCTAATTTTCTTCATAAACTTTGATTCTATTAACTTTTTACCTTTGTTGAACTTTATTATGAGTCACGGCGCTAATTTCAACCATAATATACATTTCAAATCTATGAATTTGAATGTACATATGAATATTTTCACAGGGGAACACTTTCCTTAAGACAGCTTTGTTTTTGAAAACCTCATGACAAAACATTTATACATGTGTATGATGCTGCAGATACATGAACATGTAAGGGAAGTCGTGGCCCAATGGTTAGAGAGTCAGACTAGCAATCGAAAGGTTGTGAGTTCTAGTCCCGGGCCTGCAGGAATTGTGGGTGGGGGGAGTGCATGTACAGTTCTCTCTCCACCTTCAATACCATGACTTAGGTGCCCTTGATCAAGACACTGAACCCGGGCGCCGCAGCTTAAATGGCTGCCCACTGCTCCGGGTGTGTGTTCACTGCTTTGTGTGTGTGCACTTCGGATGGGTTAAATGCAGAGCACAAACTCTGAGTATGGGTCACCATACTGAGGATATCTGGACGGGGTTTGTCCCGTATTTTTCAAAGATAAACAATTGCTGTATGAGTGCAGATCATTATTAGTTAATGTTAATTAATGTAGTTAACTAATTTACCTTATTTTAAAGTGTTAGTGATTTGTTTTGTTTAATACGGTTAAGGTGTACAGTCAGACACATAAGCATTATTTTAATAAGAGACAAGATAGATATATTTAATAATAAAATATAGTGCCTAAGTGAAGCAAATAAACAACTTAACTAATTTTAATGATTGCATTATTCAAAAGACTACTGTAGAATTAACAATATACTATATAAAATAGATTAACTTACCAATAATAATATTAAAAAAAAATTGTGTTTTACATGAATTTAGAAATATTTGTAGGTCGGTTATTTATTCTGTGGTTTCACTGTTAAGATGGTGTTACTGTCTGCAAACAATGATAAATATTTTATCCAAAATCATTGTTCACGCCACCTTACACAATTACTAAGGTTCATTAGTGTGATGTATGCTGTTACTTGCCACTAGGTGGAGACCTGTACATGTATCTTTGTTATGACAAGTCAAGCAGAACAAGAACGACATTGACAGTGAACAACTCCTGGTGTGTCTTCTCTTTATTATATTTTGTTTTCCTATATTTTGTTTTGTTAAGCCTAAACAGATAGCTAGGAGTTTTACATGGTTTTACATTACATGGTGTCAGAAGTTCACAATGGATCACAATGGATCAGCTAAAACCTCCAAAGAAACTGAGTTTTGAAGGAAATGCCACAGAAAACTGGTGAACCTGGTTATAGGAGTTTGAGTTGTATCTCATTGCAAGTGGAACATCTGAGAAATCAGGCAAGATAAAATGTGCTACTTTTCTCCATGTTGCCGGTGATGAAGCGATAAAGGTATTTAATACCATGGTTTTTGAAGAGGAGGAAGTGAATGATTATGAAGCACTGAAAGAACAATTCAGGCATTACTGTGAACCAAGAAAAAACTTAACATATCTGAGACACAAGTTTTTCACTCGAGCTCAGAGACCAACTGAATTGATTGATGCTTATGTGACTGAGTTAAAAAACAAAGAATGTGAATTTGCACAGCTGACTGATTCACTGATCAGAGACCGCATAGTGTGTGGCGTTAACAATGATCAAATTAGAGCTCGACTCTTAAGGGAACCGCATCTGGATCTGAACAAAGCCGTGGATATCTGCAGAGCCAAACCAAAGCACTCCACGAGGAAACTGAAGTGACTGTGAACAAAATTAGCAAACTAAAGCTAACTAAGAAGTCACCTGGAAATAGTTCTTCTTCGAATGCATGGTCAAAGAAAGAAAAGGAATGCACCAGATGCGGTTAAAGGCATGAACCGAGGAAGTGTCCTGCATATGGACAAATATGCAAAGTGTGTAGTCGAAAAAAATCAGTGGCTGCCCTTAAAGGGGGGGTGAAATGCTCGTTTTCACTCAATATCCTGTTAATCTTGAGTACCTATAGAGTAGTACTGCATCCTTCATAACTCCAAAAAGTCTTTAGTTTTATTATATTCATAAGAGAAAGATAGTCTGTACCGATTTTTCCCGGAAAAACACAACCGGCTGGAGGCGTGACGTGTGGGCGGAGCTAAAGAATCACGAGCGCCAGTAGGCTTTTGCATTGAGAGCGTTTGGAAGCTGTGACACAGATCCAGAGGCTGAAATGTAACAAGAGCAGCATCAGCAACGACGTCTCTATGTGGTATGTACTGAAACTGTGTATATTTGCTTAGCGGTTTTGGAAAATGACTAAGTTCCACTTTGTTGTCTTTTTTTTTTTTTTAAGCTGTAACGTTAACGTTACATGTGGAAAGTGCAGTTTGATGACAACATCGCATGTTGTTTACTTGATGTGCTTACGCGCAAATAGCTAAGTTAATAACACAGAGATATTTGAAGCAGTTTTACTCACCACCTGCGGTTCCAACACACGATCGTGATCCTTTTTCGTTGGGACTGCATTATCCTTAAGAAATAAACGATACGCAAATCCGTCGTCAAACTGGGCCTTGTTTGTAAAACAAGCATCTTCGAAATGCAGGGAACAAACAAAAACACTTGATGCTCTGTAAAAATAAACTCCATCCACTGGTCCCTTAATGCTGTTTCTCTTTTGGTAATCGGTGCAGGGTTGTCTTGCCCTGGCAACCAAAAACACACTCCCTTTGTGACATTTCGCGACGCTTTCGCTCTGATCAGTGAAGTCTGTTGTGCTCTCAGTGCTCTGCTATACGGGAGCGCGCTCTTCCGGCAGAAGTGCCTCAGGACCCATATAAGGAAATTCCTCTCCATCTAACGTCACACAGAGCCATACTCGAAAAAACTTTCCGAAACTTGTGACAAACCGGAAGGAGTATTTTTAGAACAAAAATACTCCTTCAAACGTACAACTTAATTTTTTAAACTTTGTCCATGTTTAGCATGGGAATCCAACTCTTTAACAGTGTAAAAAACTCAGTATGCATGAAATAGCATTTCACCCCCCCTTTAAAGAGATGCTGACTGGAAAGAAAACGGGGACACAAGTTAATGAAGCAACTGATGCCACAGTTGCACAGGAAAAGACAAGTGGACAGAAACACTTAAAGTAAACAAAAGAGCACTTTCTTTTAAACTGGATACTGGAGCGGAGTGCAACGTGATTTCATATAAAGACTTCAGAGCAGTTGCAGGAAAATCCATGTCAATGTGCAAGTCTAACTGCGTGTTAGTAGTGTACTCGGGCCACAAGATGGAGCCAAAGGGCAAAGTAAAGCTCATTTGCCAGTTCAAAGAGAAAAAAGCTGAAATTGAGTTCCAGATTATAGAGAAAGACTCGCCTGCTATCCTGGGAATGTCAGCTTGCACAGAGTTAGGACTAGTCAAGAGAATCTACAAGGTGGACTGTGAAGAAAACACGACAGTATCTCCGGTGATACATCCACCCAGAAAAGTGCCGATCACACTAAAAGACAAAATAAAAAGTGAACTAAGCAGAATGGAAAGTCTTGGAGTGATCGACAAACAGACAGAACCAACAGATTGGGTCAATATTATGATGACGGTTGTGAAGCCGAACAAACTTCTAATCTGCATTGATCCCAAAGATTTGAACAAAGCTATAAAAAGAGAACACTTTCCACTCAAGACAGTCGAAGAATTGGTGAGTGAAATGCCAAATGCAAAAGTTTTTTTTCTGTGTTGGATGCTAACCATGGCTTTTGGCAAATTCCACTGGATGAAGAGAGTTCCAAGCTTTGTACATTTAATACACCTTTTGGAAGATACTGTTTCAAGAGGCTACCTTTCGGTGAATCATCAGCCCCAGAAGTCTTCCAGAAGGGCATAGCACAAAGGCTCGAAGACCTGGAGGGAGTCGTGAATATCATGGACGACATACTCGTGTGGGGAGAAAATGCGGAACAGCACGATGAAAGGCTCAGGTGGCTTTTAGAGAGAATCAGGAGTATAAATCTAATGTGAGCTTGCAGGCATTATTATTATTATTATTATTATTATTATTATTATTATTATTATTATTATTATTATTATTATTATTATTATTATTATTATTATCAACAGTTGGCCTATTATCATTACTAGGCTATTGCTATAATTGGGAATTGCACCAGACCTCTGATATTAATTCATGCTTTATTATTGTTATTACTAGGCTTAATAGTAGGCATCATCTGTATTTTTTACAGAAGCTTGCAGGTAGGTGATGTTAATGTGATATCTGAGCCTGCTTTGCCTTGCAAAGATCCTCAATTCTTGTTTCAAAGTTTGATAAACATAGCATCATCATCCTCATTTTGTTCACAATTGTGGTATTTCGTTTTGAGTGCAGTCATTTTTGAGAATCCTGCCTCACACAAGTATTTTGACGCGAAAGGAAGGATAATCTTCAAGGCAAGATCACTGAGTTGAGGGTATTCCTGCATCAATGCTGCCCAGAATGACGAAAGAGGGCAGGAGCTGAAGAGTTCCTTCAGTCTACTGTCACGCTTCAGCTCAATAAGCTGTTCCTGCATATCAATTGATAGCTCGTTTGCTGTGCACACAAACGGATCTCAAACCCACGCAAAAGAGAAATAATCCTCTTTAAAATTTGTCGCAAATTGTTTTCTCATTGCTGACAAGTGCTCAGACACTGATTGAAATAGGGAGGAGAAATTGTGTGACATCAGAGATAAAGTCTGCGAGGCTGAGGAACAGGTCGCAGTTCCCTCGACTGATGTGGCCATGCCAGAGGTCTAGTTTTTGTGTGAAGGCGTGCACTTTGTCTGCAAGGAGCAAAATATGAGTTTCATGGCCTTGGAAAGACAGGTTGAGGCCATCCAAGCGATCAAATATATCGACCAAATAGGACAGAGACGCAAGCCACAAAGTGTCATCCAGATGCTTCACCAGATCTGATTTGATTTCTGTCAAAAACCACTTCACCTCCTCTCGCAGCTTATACAACCGCTGTAACGCCCGCCCCCTGGAGAGCCAGCGAACTTCAGTGTGCAGAAGCAGCTGTTCGTGCCCTGACCCCATCATACATACTGCAGATGGTGATGACAGTAGTCAAGACAGGATGGCCTAAACAAATCAGACATTTGCCAAATGCAGTAAAAAAAGTACTGGACGTTCAGAGAAGAGCTGACCATATCAGAAGGACTGTTGTTCAAAAACACAAGGCTCGTGGTTCCACAAAGTCTTCAAGCAGAAATGCTGGAGAGGATTCATGAAGCTAATTTAGGGGTTGTTAAGTGTATAGAGAGAGCAAGAGATGTATTGTTTTGGCACGGCATGGGAAAACAAATTGAAGGTATGGTGTCAAAGTGTGCAACACTTTCAAAAGGAACAATACCAAATAACCTCTTGTCAGTCATGAATTACCAGACAGGGCGTGGACAAAGGTAGGAGTTTATCTTTTTCACAAAAGCAGATTACTTGCTATGTGTTGATTATTTCTAAAAAAATCCTGAAATTACAAAGTTGACACAGACAACAAGCCAGCATGTAATAACAGCACTGAAGTCAATATTTGCAAGACACGGGATTCCAGATGAAGTTGTTTCAGATAAAGGACCACAGTTTGTGAGTGCTCAATTCAGCAACTTCAGAGATGACTGGGAGTTCAAACACTCAACTTCAAGTCCAAGGTGTCCTCAGTCTAATGGTCAGAGTGAAAGAGCTGTACAAACCATCAAAAACCTACTCAAGAAGGTGCAAGAAAGTCAATTAGATCCGTACATTTGTTGTGAGTACATGAGTACAGTTATACGCTGCTAGGTGGAGAAAAGTTATCTCCTGCACAGCTACTTATGGGCCATAGATTGAAAACCAGAATACCAACAGCGAGTAAACTGTTACAGCCGCAGCTGCACAAAGGTGTTCAGCAAAGCCTAAAAGACAGGCAGCTGAAGCAAAAGTTATACTATGATCGTGGGGCTAGAAACCTGCCTACTCTGAGTGAAGGAGAAATGGTGAGGCTGAGAGCTGAGAATTGTTGGCAGCCAGCTGTAGTGGTGAAAAGTCTTGACAAACCGAGGTTCAAACACAGGGTGGATAAATCTACAGAAGAAATCGAAAACACCTGCTAAAGACCAAAGAGTTGAGTTTCCAGAATTCACACATTCAGGACTCATTCGATCCAGTTATAAATGACTGTGTTCCTGATGTGGTTGATACAAAGCAGGCATTGCTCCCTGTACCGACTCCTGCAAAGATGTCTCCGGTGCCTGAAGGTGTTGCTGAAGAAACTGTGAAGGTGACGCATTCTGGTAGAGTGGTTAGACCTCCAAAGCATTATTATTGCTAAAGTAAGCAAGTAGTTAATTAAAGTTTAGTAGAGGTTGAGTTCTGTTCAGAGATCTCAAGACATTACAATTAGCAATTAATATTTTTATGTAAACATGTTTTAAGTTTTAATTTACCACTACTGGCACGTCATTGGAGCTGTGGTCATCATGGCCCCGAGGGATTTCCCCCCTCCCCCCCAGGCATCCCTTATTTTTATGTATTGAAGGTGGCAACCCTAACAGAGAGTTCCACCGTGTTCTCATATCGAGTATGAGTGAGTGTCGGGGCAGCTCTGACAAAAACAATAACATCAATTTTAAGTCATATTACAAATGCTTTTTATCCTAGGAGACAAACAATACTTTTGTAAAATTGGATTAAAATACTGTAGTACTACACTGCTGCAGAGCTCATAAATATCTATAAAGAAAAGTTTGTTGAGACAAACTTTAAGTTGCCTTGAGAAAGCCTGACCAGAAAGTTTAAAGTATTTTGAAGTTTAAAGTAGTTTAAAGTTATATTGATAGATAAGTTGAGAGAAAGAAAGATATATTAGTTAGAAAGAATGTTGTTAACTTGTTTCTAGCATGATTAACATGTTGCTAGCTTGTCACCAGTATTTGAAAGAATGTACACTACTAACACGAATGTTATAGAAAGAATGTTGTTAACTTGTTTCTAGCATAATTTGCATGTTGCTAGCATGATTAGCATGTGACTAGCATGTTTCTAGCATGACTAACATGTTGCTAGCATTATTTACATGTTTCTAGCATGATTAGCATGTTTCTAGCATGACTAGATTGTTGTTAACATTGCATGTTGCTAGCATTATTATCATGTTGTAAGCATGTTTCTAGCATGCTTAGCATGTTGCTAGCATGTTGTTAGTATGTTTCTAGAATAATTAGAATGTTGCTAGCATGTCACTAACATTTTGATAACATGATTAGCATGCGACTAGCATGTTGCTAGCATGTATCTAGCATGATTACTATTTGACCAACATGTTTCTAGCATGATTAGCATGTCGTTAGCATGATTAGTATGTTGCTAGCATGATTAACATGTGACTAGCATGTTTAGCATGATTAGCATGTTTTGCTACCATGTCGCTAACATGTTTCTAGTATGATTAGCATGCTGATAGCATGTTGCTAGCATGATTAACATTTTACTAGCATGATTAGCATGTTGCTTGAATGTTTGTATCATGATTAGTTTGTTGCTAGCATGTCACTAGCATTGTTTCTGTTGCTTGCATGATTAGTATGTTGTTACCATGTTGCTATGTTTCTGCTCGCATAAAATTCAAGGCATTGATGTTTGCCTACAAAACTACCACTGGCTCTGCACCCATTTACCTAAATTTGTTACTTCAGACTTATGTGCCCTCTAGAAGCTTGCGTTCTGCAAGTGAACATCGCTTGATTGTACCATCCCAAAGAAGCACAAAGTCACTTTTACGGACTTTTAAATTAAATGTTCCCTCCTGGTGGAATTACCTCCCCAACTCAATCCGAGCAGCTGAGTCCTTAGCCATATTCAAGAATCGGCTTAAAACACATCTCTTCCATCTTTATTTGACCCTCTAACTTTATCACTCAATATTCTAATTATATTCTTAAAAAAATCTAACTACCTTTCTAATCTTTTTGTATTCTATTTTTCTTTTAATTTATTATGCAATTATATATTTGTGTGTATGTGTAAAGACCTCTAACTAGCTTGCTCTATTCTTTTTTTTATTCTATCTGTTTTCTTTTTATTTATTATATTATTTATAATCCCATGCTATGTGTACTGTGTTAACCTAACTGAGACTTGTTATAGCACTTATATATCATTGCTCTTTTTGTTGTTTTTGATTGCTTCCACTGTCTTCATCTGTAAGTCGCTTTGGATAAAAGCGTCTGCTAAATGAATAAATGTAAATGTTTCTAGCATGATTAACATGTTGCTAGCATGTTTCAAGCATGATTAGCATGTTGCTAGCATGTCGTTAACATGTTTCTTACATAATTAACATGTTGATAGCATGTCGCTAGCATGAAAACATGATTAGCATTTGATTGTCATTGCTTCTCTCCAAGAACCACCTTTGCCATTGAGCAAATATTCATCCACAAAACAATGGTTCGGAACTTAACCACCCACTGCTTCATTGAATTTAGGGAGTATAGACTTTGTGCTGCTAAATTAAGTGTGTGGGCAAAACAGCAGTTTCACAATTCGCAGGCGTTTAATAGCCACATCCATTTTGGCAGCATTATCAACAGTGACTGCTAAAATTTTATCAGATATGCCAAACTCTGACAGAACATCACTAATTTCCTCTGCAACAACACAACCGGTCTGTGCTTTGTAAACAGCCTTTGTTTTTAGCACTTTTTGCTGCATTTTGAGTTATCACCATGTCCATTCAAACTTAAATAAACAAGTAACGTTGTTGTTACTGTTTAAGGGAGCGTTTCCAAAACATAGTTAGTTTTTATTGCAACTTTGTTGGTTGCAATACAGTTTCCCATTGCCAAACAAAGTTGCTAACAGGTTAGCAACTATGCTTTTGGGAAACGCACCCTAACTCAGTATCAATTAGCTTAGCTCTACCGTTATTGCTTAACTAACCTTAATGTTGGTGATTCCACCTCTGAAAAGGGATGCAGCCTTTTCATAATGTGTGCAGTGACCTTTCTGTGGCACTCTTTCTTTTGTTGCGCCGACATCTTCCCCCTTGCCGCTATGGTGAATGGAGTAACCTAGAGTCGTGGAGTCACCAGCCTGGCTAATGTTCACAATCTCAGGTCGTGAATTAACTATGAAAAAAATATGTGGGCTAAATTGTTAGCCGCCTCAATGTTGGCGCAAGATATATTATTTATTGTACATGTATTGTTTTACTTACCTGATTCGGACTGCAGTGCAGTCACTACGGTGCCAGGCTGGGGGTCGGAGCCAGAGGAAAAGGCGGCGGAGGACGGTCGACGTAGTGTGTCAAAGATGGGGCCACATTTATTTCAACTCCATGAACTCAGAGGTGCTTTATCATGTTCAACGTGCACCCTCCTATGCACGAAACAATCTTGCCACAAATGTTGAATTTTGCAGATATTTCGTTTACAAAAGTGAAGCCACACTTTGGACCGCTGACGCACACTCTCCATGTTCGACTTGCTCGGTTGTGCCATCACTTCCAGTGGACACTTCTTTGTTGGTGTCCAGTGGCCTTTTCTTCCGGTCGACTGTGAATCGAAACTAGGAATCAAAATGTAAACTTTTGAATGATTCTGGGAAAATCGCAAAGCTAGTCCTGGTTCCAGTCGATACTCAATACTCGATACTCGATACCCAAGCCTACTTATTTCAAAACAATATTGGTATATTTAAAGGCAGTATCACTGATACCAATATACTTCTGAACTAAACTTAAATTATAATTTACTAAAAGTAAAATCTATAATGATAACCACTTGGTTTAAACCACTTCGTTGAACTGTGGGTACTTTAGCAAAACCAAATGGTTCATTTTCATAATTGCATGTTGCATGCATAAAATGCAGCTTTTTGATAGTGTGTTATTTAAATTAAAATTACAGATTACAACATTATATTTTGTAATTGCACAAACTATGTATGCTAATTTCAATTTGTTTATTGTGAAATAAATCCAAAACATGTGTATATATACGGTGTGTGTGTGTATGTATGTATATGTATATATATATATATATATATATATATATATATATATACAGTGGGGATCGAACGTTTGGGCACCCCTTGCAGAATCTGTGAAAATATGAGTAATTAAAAAAAAAATAAGAGCGATCATACTAAATGCATGTTATTTTGCATGAAAACTTTTGGAATTTGAAGATCAAGATAAATTGTACTTAATTTGTGTACCGGGAAACATACAAGTATCTTCTGTTGCTTACGAAGGGCAGAACTAAATGGAAAAGAATTATATTTCAACAAAATAAGAAAAATTTGGCCATCTTCATCGTGTTCAAAAGTTTTCACCCCCCAGCTCTTAATGCATCTTGTTTCCTTCTGGAGCATCAGTGAATGTTTGAATCTTTTTAAATAGTTGTGTTTGAGTCCCTCAAATGTCCTCAGTCTGAAAAGATGTATCTCAAAATCATAAAGTCACTGCTTGAAAGGGTTCAAATATGTAAAGATGCTGGAAAACTGAAGAATCTGCAGGACCTCAAAGATTTTTCTGAAGAACGCTGCTCAGTTTAACTGTTCAGAACAAACAAGGGACTCATGCACAACCATCACAAAACAGAAAGACAGTCGAGGATCATCAGGTAACAGCACACAGTACTAAGAACCAAGGGTTCCCAAACTTTTGAGTGGGGTTATTTTAATAATTTCAGCAATTCTTTTGTCTTGTGGACTAAATGTTAATATCTTTTATGTACAATATCTTACTCAGGACAGTACTAAATAAAAAATAACATGCATTTAGTATGATCTTCTCTTATTTTTTGAAAATTACTCTTATTTTCACAGATTCTGCAAGGGGTGCCCAAACTTTCGATCCCCACTGTATACATATATATATATATATATATATATATATATATATATATATATATATATATATATATATATATATATATATATATATATATATATATATGTATATTTTTTTTTATTTATTTTATTTTTTTTTTTTATGCTGATAAGCATTGTTCAGGGCTGCTGTTTTGAAATGCTTTAAGATACGTTTTTTTGCACAAAGCTCTGTTAGAATGCACTGTCAGAAGAGCGTGAACACTCTCTGTGATGGGTTGGTTCTGTCATGCAACATTTGTGTGTTCAGATGAGCCTACACAATTATTATTCTATCTCAGAATCAACAATTTAAAAGGTTTTGATTGGAAATAATGTGTGTGTGTGTGTGTGTGTGTGTGTGTGTATTGGTAAAAAAGGTTCCTGAGAATTCTGAGTTCCAAATATTGTATTAAAGGACAAGCAAACAGTGACATCATATTACAGACGTTACATTTATCAAAAACTGTCCTGTCTGTCATTTTCAGTGAAAACATATTGAGTTTTATTGTGCCTTGAATGACAATAAGCCAAATTAAACCCATCTACCCAGAACTCTGCAAATCTTCAACAAGGAAACGCTCATGTTTTAGAAGACTCTGGTAAAGTTGGTCTTTCAGTCTAGCACTTGTCAGGAAGTTCATAAGAGCTCTCATTTGTGCTGGTCTTGTTCCTGAGTTTAAGATGATATGGTATTTTTCATCACCGATCAGAGGTTTCATGTCATCTGCTATGGGGTCCACCAGAGAGACTCCGTTGATCAGATCGGTCCTGTGTTTCTCTACAAACTCAGCGCCTGTGGACACACATTGATAAATAATCTCTGGACAGCAGAATAAATGTGCAGCACTACATTACACAAAAGCACAACATTTAAGTATGTCATAAATATTGCTCACTAGATCAATAGCTGTTTATAATGCATTCATAGATAGATAGATAGATAGATAGATAGATAGATAGATAGATAGATAGATAGATAGATAGATAGATAGATTTACCAGGTTTGCATCCCTCTTGTTTCTGTGCTGTACCAGCCTCAGCAGTATGTTTGGACTGCAGTGAATCCTCCTTTTTACCTGCGTGAAGATGATAATAAGAAGAAAATAAATGTGTATTTATTTATCTATTTATTTAGCAGGCTATTCCTTACATACATAGTTAATAAATGAGGTTATTACATACAATTGATTCTGATTGGTCAATCGCAACAATTCAATGTATGTTATCCATGGATAACAACCGGTAATAGCACGGGCTCAGTAACAGTAACAGTAGTCTGCGCTGTACTCTTGCTTGAACTATTTTCTTTTTTATTTTGTTTAGCTGATAAAATATTAAAACTCGAATCAAAATGGTGTACAATTGTTTATTCATGTCATCCTGGTATCGCGGACTTGCTCTCGTTTCATATAAATGCAGCTGCTGCCATTTTGCTATGATTGTTTTGTACACTGTAATGGATTATAAGAGAACTAACAAACTGTTAAGGTTTTAATACATTTTTGTAAAACAGTAATTATTTTATTGCCTCAATTATTTCGTGGTGAAATGTGTAACAAATGGTTTCCCTTAAATTTCGGTTTAGTTTGAATCTTCCACTTGCACGCATGTGCGGTGTTCACAGAGGCTTATGTGGCAAGTAGCATGTAATAAGCAGGATAATGTACATCCAGCCAGTTGTTATCACAGAATAACCTTCGCTTCGAGTCTGGGTCCTGATCACCCTGAGTTATTCTGCGATAACAACCGGCTAGATGTAGGCTACATATATTTGTCTTTTATATGAAATAAAACACTGCATTGTGTGTAGGCACATCTTTAAGTGTTGTGTTGTAATGTGTATATGTGTTATATGTCATTTACCTAACTTCTCCTGCAGCTCTTTTGCAGAATTCATCTGATTCATCTTTTTCAGAACGAGCAGAGTGAGTTCCCCAGCACCATCAGTTTGAAAACGGTTAATCATACACTCAACAATAGCACACCTCGGTTCATTCTCCAGCTGGCTCTTGGGAATTTTTGCGAATTCGTTTACTCCTTGAGTTAAGTGCCATTTAAATATTTTCAGCTCATCAGAATCCAGGTTCTCCAAACAGTCCAGGAGGATTTCATGTACAGCCATGCTGGATTACTGTTAATCACACACAGAGACACACACACACACACACATTTTATTAATTTTATTGCAAACTTGATAAAAAGCTAAATATTGTGTTTAAAATATAACACAATATCAACTTCTCACTGAACTGTTGTATAAAATCTAATTAAAACGTGTGATATTCAGGTCAAAACAGTACTCCTGTAACAGCCTACTGTTCTCCCTGCTCATGTGATATTGATATTGTATGATAACAATATGAGACAAAAACACATAAAGGCTATTTATTTATTTATTTATTTATTTATTTATTTATTTATTTATTTATTTATTTATTTATTATTTTCATTTATTTATTTATTTATTTATTTATTTATTTATTTATGTTTATTTTATTTTTATTTATTTTTTTTTGGGGGGGGGGGTATGGGCATGTAATACATGAGACATTTATTTAGTTTATTAAGCATAATATGACAAAGTTATGTTGGCAGCCCTGTATGATGTTCAACGTCTCAAGAGCTTGGTTGTAGCTAGTTCAACTCACCCTCAAACTTTGTGAGTTCAACATCACCTCTTAAATCAAGACAGATTCGACATAACGTTCATCTCTAACACTTTACAAAGGGTAACTTATGTTGAAAGATATAGAACAACTTATTGAAATGAACCATGTCTCATGCAATTGAACACACCTACTTATCTAGATCCAATCAGGTGCTAGTTGGAAAATAAGCCACGCCCACTATTTCCCTCACTTATTATTCCGTTTCTCTCGGAAATACGTCACAACACTGGAGAAAAGTCGTTTGCAACTTCAGTTTCACTGGGACTTTAAATATAAAGAATATTAAGGCTTAATTTAATTTTAAAGGATGTGTTCTGAAATAATTCACCCCCCTCACAGTTGACATGAAGGGCTAAATAGAACAAAATACTGTTTGGAACCAGGCTGTAAAGGATTTTTTTTTTTTTTCTTTTTTTTTTTTTTTTTTTTTTTCTGCTGTAATGTTGGGCATTTTAACATGTGGAGTCTATAGCCGCATTTCCACTGTCGGGCCAGTGCGGGCCAGGGCTTAAAGCGGGCCGGGCGGGGCTCATAGCCTCGGGCCAGTAGCACCGTGGCCAGAGTAGCGGAGGGTTTCCACAGTGGAGCTTGAAGCTCCGCTGCTCATCACTAAAACACGCCCTTGACACGCCTCTCAGAACAACGTCATGCAACCTCATTATTTCACTAACAAAGAGAAGTTATCAGAAAACTAAGAAATAAGCAGTGATGCCGGTAACGCGTTACTTAGTAACGCGTTATTCTAATCTGACCACTTTTTTCAGTAACGAGTAATCTAACGCATTACTATTTCCAAACCGGTAATCAGATTAAAGTTACTTAACCAAGTCACTGTGCGTTACTATTTTTGTTATTTTCCTTGAAGGAGTGAAGTCACGTATGTGACAAGTCACGTTTTCAGCATGCATGAAGTTCACGTCATGTGTACGTGCCACGCAGCGACACAAACGTAAACAATGGAGGGAGGCGAGAGATGTGCGTTTTCTAGATGGACTATTTTGAGTTTGTGTCAGCTAAAGATGACAACATTAAGGTCCGTTGTACACTCTGTGCTGGCGGCGATAAAGTGTTATCTAGCTACAAAAACACTACGTCGAATTTGAAAAAAACATTTGGAGTCGCAGCACTGCACACTCAAAGTCAGACCAGGTGATGAGAAGCAGGGAGCAGGAGGTCCCCGACCACCTAAACAACAAAAGCTGGACTTCGGTGCAAAACCAGTAAGTGGGGGAGAGTTGAAGAAGTTAGTCGGGCAGTTTGTTGTGGAGGAAATGCCATTAAATACGGTTGACTCGCCCTCATTTCATGCCATAATAAACAAGATCCCTACCACTGTCAATGCCGCGCTGCCTCAAAGAACAGCTTTTTTTTCTTACATGAAGGAGGAGTATTCAGTGATAGAGAGAAATCTAATATTTTAATATTAAATATTTTAATAGTATTTATGTTAAGTCAAGAAAGACTGCCTTTATTTTTTGTAAAAACATGTATTTTTTCAGAAAATAATTTTTAAGTTCAACTTTGTCAGGAGATAGATTGTGGATGTTACTGTTACAAATACACTTCCAATAAAGTGAGTGTTGGCAAAACCGGTTGTAATTTTTATGTTGTCGGCAGCTGCTGAATGTAACTAATAAAGTAACTTGTAAAGTAACTTAGTTACTTTTAAAATCAAGTAATCTGTAAAGTAACTAAGTTACTTTTTAAATCAAGTAATCTGTAAAGTAACTAAGTTACTTTTTAAATCAAGTAATCTGTAAAGTAACTAAGTTACTTTTTCAAAGTAACTGTGGCAACACTGGAAATAAGTCACTGGAACATGCGCGATCACAAAACGAACATGATAAAAGCGGCCGTTTGTTTGCATGCTTTTTTATTCAAATTCAAAAGCATGATGTTTCAACTATAGAATAAGTGATACATTGATCATAATGATTTAATTTATCAAGACTCAAAATTATTCGCACATAAATACACTTTATATTTTATTTATTTATTTTTAACGCTTATGAAAATAGCCTGCTTGTTCAGTAGAGTCTGTTTCTGTTTATTTGTAGTCACAGTGGTCTATACGTCACATTAAGAATGAATGATATCTTTATTTTTATAAAGGATCCCGAACAAAAACATTATTATATTTTTATAATAGGCAACATGAGCTAAACTCTCGAGACAAGGCTTGTGATAGATAATATAAGTTAGTAAATACACGATTGTGATAGAGAATAAGAAGCTGACGTCTGATTTCTCCAAGCGGTCATATTTACTATGGTAACGTTAATGTTTAGCGTGCATAGTCTTTTACATCGCTTATAAATATTTCTGCCTTGTTTAGTGATTGTAATCCACATCGGATCAAGTTATTTCAAACACTCGCTGCTGACTAAGAGTGAGTTTTGAGCTCAACTGATTTTAAAAAGTCTTTAATGCTGGTGTTAAAGTTGTTTTCTTTCTGAAATGATCCGCGCTGACGCTCTCCAGACACGGAGAAACTCCGCCTTTGTTCGTGACCCCTCCTCTAGCCCCAGCTGGCCCGCTTTGGCCCAAGGATTTCGTCGGGCCGAAAAAACCTGGCCGTTGGCCCCAAGGAAGCCCCGGCGAGGCACGATCAAGCCCCGGAAGTGACAGTGGAAACGCGACTGGCCCTGGCACGCACTAGCACGCCCGGTCTTAGCTCGATAGTGGAAACACGGCTTATGGGACTGACTCCCTTTAGCAGTCAGTCTCTAGCGGCCAGTCAATGAATTACAGTTTAAGTTATTTCCATATGGGCTTCACGAGAGAGAGGTTGCTGCTTGGACAGAACATAGGCAGCTAATACTTGAGCTAATGAGAGAATTTGAGTGGTGTCAACACCCTCTTCGACTGATTGGCTAGAGGAGGAGCTGTCAATCTAGTACTAGTGGACCAATGATTACGCTTAAACTCGCCTTGATTTACATGAAACTCTAACTGCAACATTTGGAAAATCAAGCGCAGAACGTGGAAAGGAGCGCAGAGAAAAACAACATATAAGCATATAAAATAAAATGAGCAAAAAGAACAGTTAAATATACGAAAGAAAACAAGATTTGGTGTGCAAGTTGGATAATTTTGCATTCATATTTTAGTTTATTTATTTATTTATCACTTTATTATTATTTATTATTTATTATTATTATTATTATTATTATTATTAGTAGTAGTAGTAGTAGTAGTAGTAGTAGTAGTAGTATTTATGCGTTATTAAATGTTTTATTTACGTCTATTATTTTTCGAGCCGTGACTATTGTTTGCTATTCTGTAATTTTGCAAATTAATTAAAGTTCATGTTTTAATTTTGTGCAATACAGGCTATATTTATTTCGTTTTTAAATTTGAGTTCCATGTTTATTAGCTATGATTATTAGTAGTAGTAGGCTATATTTAACCGTGACCGCAAAACTTTGTGCAGAAAAATGATCACGCACATTAAAATTAGCATTAAACCAATACAAAATAAATAAATAACAACATATACAAATATAAATTGTTTGTTTGTTTTTGTTCTTTTTTTCTTTTTACGCAGGTCCGTCTTTAGTGCTTTCTAGACGGATTTGTTTCTCAGCCTCCTGCACAAAGAGATCAAAATGAGGTCTTGTTTTCAGACTAATTAGGTTGTTGCTCGTTGTGTACATTATTAAGATTAAAGATGCGTTATTTGTGTAGAAACAACTTTTATATTTCACAAGTTATTGATCTGGGAAATTATCATGTTGCCAACTTTACTGAACTCGAAGTTCCGATTAGAGTTTTGTCTGGAGCGATCACTTCACTCGATGGGTATATAATTACTGTTCAACAAAACACAGCTCTAGACCTGTTTCAGCTCGAATTAAGGCTTATTTTCCCTTCTCTACGAAATGACACACACTTACCTTTTTTCAATGATCTACTAGACCAAGTGGAACAGCTATTTAAAAATATTCCCGTAATGTGCAGCGAACCTGTATCCTGTACAAACCTCTAAAAAGTAAAAACGATTTCTCCACCCCTTTATAGGGCGTATAAAATATGTTATTTTAACCCCGTTGATATCACATTTCAATAGGAGGAGAGCTGTTGGCATCTAACTCGAAATAACTGCTTTCAACAGATTTATTATTTATAAAAAGTCGAAGAATATTTGATGCAAAACTCCCAAAAAAGTTGCATCTAGTTTATAATCTCTTGAATATGAAACACAACAAATCAATTTGACTTAAAGTGTTAGGACATAATTCAGAAGAAAATGCAGCCATTAAGTTGCCCCAACAGGCTATTGTGTATCAAAAAGTAAAAAAATAAAAACAATAAAATAAATAATAATAAATAAATAAATAAAAATAGAGTGAAGAAAATATTACATCCATGTAAAAAAAAAAAAAAAAAAAAAAAAAAAAAAAAGGGTATTCATGAAAGAAAGGGGCACAAGAGGGGCCACAGTTAATCTTATGTTGTGTATTTGGTCATAATTTAAGGTCCAAATCTCGCTATTAACAAACCATTGACTACAACGTTTTCTCAATAAACTCCTAATATGATGCTTATTAATTGTAAGTAAGGTAGTTGTTAAGTTTATGTATTAGGTAGGATAAGTGAAGTAGATGGTCATGTAGAATAAATTATTTAAAATCACCAATAAATAGACTAAAAGTGAGAACTTAAATATATATATTATCTATAATAATATGCAAATATGTATAAATTACTACAATTCCAAATTATTGTAACAATTGTTTTGTATTGAACAGCTGCTGAAAAAGCGAAATGATGATGCATTATCAGTTTTATATTTCTATAGCATGCTTATCAATAACAATAACAGAGAAAACAATTTTTCAAACATAATATTGTTCTAGGTTCCTACCTGATGACAACGAATTGACAGAGTAACCATCAAGTCTCAGACCGCGTTCTAGGTTAATACATATACAGAGATTTTAGGTCCTATAATTAACACACACACACACACAAAAATAACTAATATATATATGGGTATATGGCAGTATGTACGTGGTAGGTTTGCCAATGTTATTGAAAATGATTCTACATCATGAAACCAGAAGCAACCCTACTTGTTTTTTTAGGGTACAGTAATAGTCTTGAAGCAAATAGTTGAACCATGCAAGTCAATACACTGAGAATAAAACAGTCTGACATCGCTTCTGGCTCTGGACTGGCGTTCTTGGTCTGATGAAGTCAGTTTGATGGCTTGGGAGAATCCTCTTGTTAAGTCATAATGTTAGGATTGCTGTTTCCGGGTCCAAGCCTTGACTCATTTCACTTGAGAATACTATCTCAGCAGCCATTTATTAACACCATTTCATTAATATTACGTATTTCAGCTAAGCGTAATTTGCTGTGCACACTACAGTCTCCATGCTCACAGTGTCTCAGACATTAACATTTTAGCAGAATCAGTTTGTTGTTTTTTGGGGGGTGTCTGGCAGAGCGTTAGGTCTCAGAAGTGGGGAAGGATGATGTCAGACGTAACAAGCAGATATTCTTAGTGGGGTCCTATTATACTTTTTCACTTTTTGAATTTTAGTCAGTGTGTATTGTGTATGTTTGGGCATAACAAAGATCTACAAAGTTACACATCTCAAAGTCCACTCCAAAGGGAGATATTTATTTGTATATTTATATCAATATCAAATTGATGTCATCCTTATCAGAGGGATCTTGCTGCTTTGGCAAGGGGCAGGCATTACTGAAACAACAGATCAGAACAGATGCCTAAGCCACCTCAGCTGACTCTTCTTGATGTGGAGGAATAGCAGCTATACTCTGAGCTCTTCCCGAGTGGCAGAGTTCCTCACCCTATCTCTAAGGGTGCGCCAAGACACCCTACGGAGAAAGCTCATTTCGGCCACCTGTATGTGGGATCTTGTCCTTTCGGTCATATCCCACAGCTCATGACCATAGGTAAGAGTAGGAATGTAGATTGACCAGTAATTAGAGAGCTTCAATATGCAGCTCAGCTCCTTCTTTACCATGACAGACAGGTACATCTACCGCTTCACTGCAGAAGCTGCACCTATCCGCCTGTCAATCTCCCGCTCCATCGTTCCCTCACTCATGAACAAGACCCCAAGATACTTGAACTCCTCCACTTTGGGCAGGAGCTCTCCGCCAACCTGAAGGGGACATGCCACCCTTTTCTGGCTTAGAACCATGGTCTAGGACATGGAGGTGCTGATTCTCATCCCATCCGCTTCACACTCAGCTGCAAACCATCCAAGAGCACACTGAAGGTACTGGCCCGATGAAGCCAACATGACAACATCATCTGAAAAAAGCAGAGACTAAATCATGTGGTCCCCAAACCAGACACCATCCGGCCCATTGACTATGGGCCAAATTCTCATCTCCAGTACCCTGGAATAGACTTTCCCAGGAAGGCTGAGGAGTGTTTACCCATTTTTAGTTAGAACACAAACTCCGGCCCCCCTTCTTAATAAAAGGGACCACCACACTGATCTGCCATTCCAGAGACATTGTCCTCGACCACCATGCAAAGCTGCAGAGAGCCAAGACAGCCCCACAACATCCACAGACTTGAGGTACTCAGGGCTGATCTCATCCACCCCTGGTGCCTTGCCACCGAGAAGCTTCTTAACTACCTCAGTGACTTCAGCTTGGGTTATGGCCGAGTCCACATCTGAGGCCTTGACCTCTGGTTCCTCAACGGATGACTTGTCGGTGGGGTTGAGGATATCCTCAAAGTATTCCTTTCACAATTCAATTCAATTCAATTCAAGTTTATTTGTATAGCGCTTTTTACAATTCAAATCATTACAAAGCAACTTTACAGAAAATTATGTATCTACAATATTAAGTAATAGCTTATAAGTGGTGACTGTCAGTTTGTGCACCTATGACAGGATTTTTTGAAAAATTAATACAAGGCGTAGTCAGCCAGACGATGAACATTATTAATATTATTAATAATTAATAATTATTATATGATGCAGTCACACTTGTAGCAATATTTGTTAGTTCTGTTGTTGATTCAGGGTTAGCATCATCTGAGGTCCTCTGAGGGTCAGCGTCATCTCTTCTCAGGTGTTCTGGATCCAGACTGGAGCTTGTGGCTACGATGATCTCGGAATAAGAGAGAAACTGACAAATATTAGCATAGATGCCATTCTTCTAATGATGTAGCAAGTACGGTGTTATGTGAAGTGTTCCGGTTCCGGTTTACCTAATTAATGCAGCCTAAAAATCCTTTAACGGATTTGGATATTAAAAGCATATTAGTATGTTATGTGTATGCCAGGTTAAAGAGATGGGTCTTTAATCTAGATTTAAACTGCAAGAGTGTGTCTGTTTCCCGAACAATGTTAGGTAGGTCATTCCAGAGTTTAGGAGCCAAATAGGAAAAGGATCTGCTGCCCACAGTTGATTTTGATATTCTAGGTATTATCAAATTGCCTGAGTTTTGAGAACGTAGCGGACGTAGAGGAGTATAATGTAAAAGGAGCTCATTCAAATACTGATGTGCTAAACCATTCAGGGCTTTATAAGTAATAAGCAATATTTTAAAATCTATACGATGTTTGAAAGGGAGCCAGTGCAGTGTGGACAGGACCGGGTTAATATGGTCCTACTTCCTGGTTCTAGTAAGAACTCTTGCTGCTGCATTTTGGACTAGCTGTAGTTTGTTTACTAAGCGTGCAGAACAACCACCCAATAAAGCATTACAATAATCTAACCTTGAAGTCATAAATGCATGGATTAACATTTCTGCATTTGAAATTGAGAGCATAGGCCGATTACCTTACGATTTAGCCCACTTGGTTAATTTGTACGAATCAGTACGAAATCGCCATGAGATAGGGTTGGGATAATCAAGCATTGAATCAAGTTTATTTGTATAATGCTTTCCACAATACAAATAGTTGCAAAGCAACTTTACAGAAAATTTGGTTTCTACAATACACTCTAAAAACTGCTAGGTTGACTATAAATAAGCGCTTCTTCATCTTCATTGACTATTTTGTTTGAAGCGTGCATTTGAGAACTATCACAGTAAGAGCGGTCTTTCTCTGTTCATCATGGCCTCCACTAGCAAGGCATCTAGATAGTGTGCACGGCGTTGTTTGACACCTGGAGCCCATTCTTCATATGTCGCTAACTCGGTTAGCTGGATTTGAATGTTGACGATTTGGCATGATTGGTTCTTTGAAGCTCATCCCGAAGTTGCTGTCATAGCAACAGGTCCGTAAACTTAAACTTAAAGTTAAACTTACTGGTGGAAGGTTGAACGTTTGCAGAATGTTTTCAGCTTCCCTGGTAGCTGCTTCAAGTGCAGCATTGGCAGCTTTGAGTTCATGCTCCCTCTTAATCATAGTGCGAACTACGGGGGAGCTAGGGGGAGCTCGGCTCCCCTTAATAAGACATGGGCTCCCCTGAAAACGAGAAATCTGAAATTTTGGGGGGTCTCAAAAAATACTGACAATGTGAATATTTTTAACTGCAATTTCAGTTTTGTAATGTGATTATGATGGCAAAAATATTATTCATTCATGCATGACGGCGATTAAAACCTAATTAACTTCAATAAAGATTACAGAAGGTGTGGGGGCGCTGCGCTGCAAATTCCACATGTTAGTATGTCATAGATTCGTAGAAAAAATAAACGTTGGAGGCCATTTATCGTGCGCAAAGTCCTTCCATTATGCAGTTATAGCATCATAGCTAGGGCAAAAAGAAAACAAGGTAGTTCAATTAATTTTGGTTTTATTAAGAAATTGTGTAGTGATGACGCACGACTGATTCACCTGCTGCAAGCACTGGTAAACCTCAAGCCAAGCCCACTGTGAAAACGCATGAAGCTGAAGAAAAGTAATCTCTGGGATCCTAACCCCTCTTGCTTTCTTGCTTCGAGTCCTCTCTCGCGTTAAACTGGAACAGCCAGCAGTGGAGAGAATGGAAGAGCCAATATACATGGCTGTGTGTTAAGGATGGAAGCTTGGGGTGCATCACTTTGTAACGCGTTGTGTCAGGAGGGGGAAAAAATATGGGTAGCTCACAAAGTAATTAGGCCAGACAAAACTCACCGTCCCATGTTCCACCGTCCACAGCGTAACCAAAACAAAACAAACAAGATTAAAACAAAATGATTTCCAAACAGAGATTACCCGCATACATGGGGGATTCGAGTCGCGCTTGTATACATTATCATACAGACTGCATACCGTTTTACAGGGAGCGCGCAGCTCTTAAAGGGGCCACATTTTTTTCCACTCGTTACAACTTGTAAGGACGCAAAAAACCTTCTTCTTTCTGAAAAGGTACCTGGCACGCACTTGTCTGAGGAGTGGATTAATGATTAATGCTCAGAATCAGTCGCGAAAAATTATATATAAATACAGGGACAGCATTGCACACAAGATGGCCATTGAAGTGGCATTGACTAAGCAAAAGGCGATTCTGCCAAATAAAGTAATTGAGGTGAATTCTAAATTAATGGAGGAGACCGCAACATCATTCAAGGCTGTCTTCCTGACCTATCAATTTGTGTCGATAAAGTATAATAGTGCATATTGTAGCTGTTATGTATCTTTGTAAGTCATTATAAGTCCTTTCTTGAAGCACTCGTGTCGATAATGTATAATAGTGCATACACTTGTAGCTGTTGTAAGTCCTTATTTGAGGCATGCGCCTGTGCACGACCTCTAACCCCCCCCCCCCCCCCCCAAAAAAAAAAAGTGGGCTCCCCCTAAGGACACGGTATAGTTCGAACACTGCTCTTAATACTTGCAGCTTCCTGACATAACTTGTCAAAACTTGATTTCTGACAAGATGCCAAACTGAATAAGATAAAGAAAGAATAGAAAGAAATATGGGCAAAAAAAAGTGAGAAGACAGACAGAAGGCTGAGGAAAAAAAAGAGGTATAGAAAGTGAGGGCAACCATGTGTGTGTGTGTGTTTGTGTGTGAGAGAGAGAGTGTGTGTGTTAATTGGTGTGTGTGTGTGTGGGAGAGAGAGAATTAGAGCTTTTGCTAATGTTGGCTCTTAAAAGAGCTGTTGGGTTGGATTGTAGAGTATGGGATAGAAGAAAAGGGTAGGAAAGTGGAATGGGATCTGAAGTAACTGGAAGACAGACAAAAATATTAAACTACTTTACAATTTTTGCATAAAGGAGTTAACATTAAGGCAAGTGTTGTGATAATTATGCTTTTACAATACACAACAAGGTAGAATTACTATACAGTCATTGTGATAACTCTTTGTGTTTTGGCTACAAGATACAACTGTTAAACCACAGTGGCTATTGTAAAAGCACAGTAAGGGTTATGATGCTGTAATAGAAGTACAGTGGCAGGTAATACTTCAATTAATTCCATCAATACACTCTAAAAAACACTGTTTTTTTTTGTTTTTTTTAACCCAAATGCTGGGTTGAGACCGTTGGGTAGGACTTTGGGTTGTTTTAACCCAAGTTTGGGTTGAAAATCGGTCTCGATTTTAAGCCAGCGGGGCTGGGTTGGGAACGCGGACGTGAAGGAGAGCACACGTCATGTAAAGATCATACGTCTCCAGTGCGAGCAGCCACCATTTTCTCAGTGTGAAAGAAGCGAGAAGCGAGTGAAAGACTACGGTAAGTAAATATTCAACATGTAAAGTTATCGTTTATTGTTTACCGGTGTATGAAAGGCGGAAGGTTTAATGAAAGGTGGAAACAAAGGAGCTTAACGTTTTTATATATATATATATATATATATATATATATATATATATATATATATATATATATATATATAATAATTCGCCTCAGACAGGGAGTGCTTTACGGCCTCATTTAACGTAACTGAACGGAATAAGTACTTTTAATATAACGTCCGTGAATGTCTTATGTCATATTTACATAAGATTTTACATTATCTGCACTTTTTGAGGTGTTAATAGATGGTTATGGTTAGTTAAACTCATGTTCATTTATCTTATTTTTTGCTGTTAAACTGAATGTATGTTAGTCTGCTAAAGGAAACGGCATTGTGTAATAAAGACTAGCATAATTATTTTGAGGCTGTTGAAGTGGTAATTGGTAAAAGTATGTTTTGCATGTAATATTTCAGACTTGTCGAGCTCGTGTTTGTGTGAGGAGTCACAGATCTGTGTGAGGATGAGGAGGAGGTGTTCTTCTGAAGAGAGGGACAGACGGTTTAAGGAGAGTAAACTTCAGAATAACATCGTTATCTTTACTAAGACTAAAATGTTTGTTTTGTAGATGCTGAAGTCCAGAGACAAGATAACGTCATTCTTATGAGACTGATGTGAGTTTTTCTTTCTTTCTTTCTTTTTTTTTTTTTCTTTTCTTTTTTTAGAAAATGTATGTTTCTTTTGTGTCATCCCTGTTTACTTCAAAATTTGATGCAACAACAGTGTGATTACATGTTAATATTTTATTGAAACCATTGATGTCCCTCTTTGCAGAACTCAAACTAACTGCAGTTAAGGACACACAAGTCTGCTTGTGTGAGGGAGGAGGTTTTCTCAGCTTCTTCTGAAGAGAGGGAAAGATCGTTTAAGGCAAGTAAACTTCATAATTTCATGTTATCAGTTGTTGTTGTGTTTTACTAAGAGTAAAATAATGATTGTTTTTTTGTTTTTGTAGATGTTAAAAGCAAGAGACATGGGAGAGCATCATTCCTTTGAGATTTTATGTAAGTTATTTTTAGAAAATAAATGTTTCTGTTGTCTCCTGCCGGTTTACTTCACATTTTGATGCAACAACAGCATGATTATGTGCTCATTTCATTAAAACCATTGATGTCTGTGTTTTTCATTTCAGAACTCAAACCAACTTATACTTGTCTGATTTGGAGGGTAATTATTCTTGGTCTTCGCTCTCAAAGGTAAAGTTCACACACACACACAAAAATTATAATTTACTTGCCCTCATGTCATTCCAAATCTATAAGACTTTTGTCTGTCTTTACAAAAATGAATGTTCTCATAATTGTGTTAATACATTCATAGTATAGATAATCAGTATTTTCAAGCCTCATAAATACAGAGTTATTGTAGAAGTAATTAATTATGATATTTATATATGAATAAATCTTAAATTATATGATAACAAACATCTATGTTCAAAATAAAATACTGGTATCCCAGGCTAGCAATGGATGACACAAATTAAGAGAATATTAAATATATTCATTTGTTTTGCAAAAATAGGCAAAATATTTATAGGTCTGGAACAACATGAGGGAGAGTGAATTACGACCATTTTCATTATTTGGTGAACTAACCCTTTGAAGAGCAGCCCTCCACGTACATGAACATTTGTGAGTGTGAATGTCATGTCTGTTTTAATGTTTCAGTAAAGTAGCTTTCTGAAAGCAATACATGTATTCAAACAATATCACCTGCCCTCACAGTGCTGCTATTATAGCATTCTGGAGCGCTGTGGTGGACTGAGACCTTAAACGACCACACAATGTGTTGAAACTTTAACACAGATTATTTACCTCTCCTTGTGATTACACCTCTATCTGAAAATGGATAGAGTTTAATTAAATGTTTTCATTTTTTTCAAATGTGTTTCTCTTTCTAGGCCACTGATGAAGAGCAGGCGGTGACTGGGATGAATGCTGGTCAGAGAGGAGAATCTTCTTTCCCCCTAAACTGATGCAGCAGTGGTTTTAAAGGAGGACGCTGCCCTGGATGATGTAGAAGATGTCACATGCTGATGGAGCTTCTTCATGACTACATCAATTATACTGATGAGATCATGAAAACTGACATTGATGCATGATCTGTGCTCATGGACTATGAAACAAACTGCAAGTGCATAGTTTGTAAAAACAATGTTAACGGCTTGTTCTGTGTTTTTTAGTAGAAGAGTTTACACTTTGTCATTCATACACCTGCTCACATTCTTTCACAAACACGTCTGTTAAATGTTATAATATCAATGTTAATGTTGCAGTTTATTTGTGTACTGTCATGCCAGAATAGTTGGTAAAGAACCTAACTAATTGTACATTTATTGTGTTTTCGTATATTTTATACAATATATACAATTTAACAAAGTCCAATTTGATCTTAAGTTATATTCAACAAATGTTCAATGCTTTATTTATGAACTCTAACTAACTAACTAACTAACTAACTAACTAACTAACTAACTCACTCACTCACTCACTCACTCACTCACTCACTCACTAACTAACTAACTAACTAACTAACTAACATACTAACTAACTCTAACTCACAAGTCCAAAAATACTACTGACCTTATTGTGTATCAGTCACTCCTATCTTCTTTCTCTGCTAATGTCTCCTCTGCTAAAATGACATACTACCATAACAAAATTAACAATTCATCTAACTAACGTCGCATGCTTTTTAAACAAATTTTCTCACTTCTTTGTCCTTATCCTCGCCTTCCTGCTTCATCTCTAATAGCTGACGACTTTGCAACGTTTTTCATTAATAAAATTAAACACATTAGTGAACAATTTTCTACACCACAATCAATCAAGCTCATATCACCAGCAAACATACACTCATCCACATCCTTCTCTTCACTCTCTGAGGCAGAAGTCTCAAAACTCATTCTTTCTCTAAACCCTACTACTTGCCCGCTTGATCCTATTCCATCTCATCTCCTTCAAGCCATTTCTCCTGCAGTTGTACCTGCACTCACTCACATCCTCAACACTTCCCTCCACACCGGTGTTTTTCCCTCATCATTTAGACAGGCTCGTATAACTCCACTTAAGAAACCCAACCTCAACCCATCTCTTTTAGAGAACTACAGACCAGTTTCCCTTCTTTCTTTTGTTGCAAAAACAATTGAACGAGCTGTGTTCAAACAAGTCTCTACATTTCTCACACACAACAATCTCCTTGACAGCAACCAATCTTGCTTCAGAAGTGGACATTCAAATGAGGCGGCCTTGCTCTCAGTTGTTGAAGCTCTAAGACTGGCAAGAGCAGAATCCAAATCTTCAGTACTTATCCTGCTTGATCTCTCCGTTGCTTTTGACACGGTTAACCACCAGATCCTCCTATCAACCCTAGGGCATCTCAGGAACCACACTTCAATGGTTTGAGTCTTACCTATCAGATAGGTCCTTCAAAGTATCTTGGAGAGGTGAGGTGTCCAAATCTCAACATCTAACTACTGGGGTGCCTCTGGGCTCAGTTCTTGGACCACTTCTCTTTTCTGTCTACATGGCATCATTAGGTTCTGTCATTCAGAAACATGGCTTTTCATACCACTGCTATGCTGATGACACTCAACTCTACCTCTCATTCCATCCTGATGATCCGACGGTAGCTATTCGCATCTCAGCTTGTCTAACAGACATTTCTTGCTGGATGATGGACCATCACCTTCAACTCAACCTTGCCAAGACAGAACTGCTTGTGATTCCAATAATGCTTTTCACAATACAAATAGTTGCAAAACAACTTTACAGAAAATTTGGTTTCTACAATACACTGTAAAAACTGCTGGGTTGAAAACAACCCAATTTGGGTTATTTTGGCAACCCAGCACTGGGTCAAAAAGGGACGAACCCAATGCTGGGTTAGTTGGGTTGTCATGTTTAACACAGCCTGCTGGGTTGATTTTTTTATGGTTTAAAATGACTACATTGCAGGGTTTAAAAAACCAGAGCAGGTGTTTTTTTATCACTGCATTTCAGATGAAAAACTACTGTATTTAGAAAATGTTCAAATTAATTTATCATGTAATGCTTGATAAGGCAGTGCTTGTGAGCTCAGCGTGCTTTGCAGCCGTTACCGGTGAAACCCTTACCTCTCCTGCTCTTAGTGCCTCCTGTTGGAAGAAAATAAACTCACAGATTGCCGCCACCGATTGAGTGTAAGGATGTCGGAAACAATGCATGCTAGGTTAAAATGAACCCAAATTGAGCTAGGCATTAAACCTACAATTATTGTTTTATTTTTTTATGATATTTTAAATATCACCTTTACACACAAATAATAAGTATCAAAAGGAAAAAAAAAAACTATTAAAATCAAGAGAAAAGTCAAAAAGTAACCTAAGAAGAAATGCAGAAAATTATTATTATTTTTATGTTTTTTTTTTTTTATTTTGTTTATTTATTTTATTTTTTTACATTTTGTTCAGAAGATTTCTACTAGCTAGTATAACAAACACAGATTCTAGGAATAGCTCAAATATATTTAGACTTTTTGTAAGTATAAGTCAAGTATACTTAAATGTCATTTTAAGTATATTTCAGAGGAGTACATAAAAAGTAAACTAAAAGCATACTTTCTTTTTTATTATTAAAACATTTACTTATTTTTTCTTAAGGGTGTACATAGACAGGTTTCTCCATTAATACCATTTTCTAGGAGTTTGTACAGTAAACCATCATGCCAAACTGAGTCAAAGGTTTTTTGTTTCTTTGTTTTTTCTTTATTGACAAACCACACAAATATTTTATTTTGTTTGTCCCTGATGTTTATATTAATTAGTGTATGAAGAGAGTAGATGTGGTCAGATGTGTGAAGTTTTGGTAGAAAACCAATTTGCGCTTTATTTAAATTATTATAATGTAGAACAGCTTTCCCAAAGTACTGCTAATGCAGATGCCATGATGATTATTGGGGTCAAATCGATCACCTTTGTTAAATATGGGGGTGAACAGTCCTTCAGAACAGATCTCAGGGAAACCAGACTGAATAAATTGGCTAGAGCTTTAATCATGCTGGGACTGCCGAGTTGAAATCATGTTAACTTGTCCACATGCTTTTTTTTTTTAAGTCTTCTAGCAGTTTCTTTATTTAACTCTGAGGTTACTAAACATTTCTAAACAATGACAAACAAGTCGATGCAAAAGTACATGGACGGTAGTTTCTCTTTTGTGCAGTGTGGGCGTTATGTTATGTGTGTATCTCTCCTGGAAGACGCTGCAGGTATTAAATGACAGACACCAGACAGAGATCGTAAGTGTGCAAAACTAAACTAAGCAGACAGTGTTAAGAAACTCTGCAACTGTCATCATGTCCAGAGCAAAAAACTCAGAGACCGTCAATGAAAACAGGTCAGTGGCAACCAGATACTTTCTCTGTAAGTTTAGTTGTGCTGTGGTCCTTTAAATGCATCAATTGTATGTCTGGTTTCAGCTGTAGGCTACTACTTAGGGAACATGTTCGAATGTAATCAAATAGAAAATTGTCAAAAAGCAAATCACGCAGTTACAGTTTTTGTCTGTTATGAACAGAATAGATAAATATCTATGAAATGCATATCCAAATGAAAATACAGTAATTTAAATGTGTTATTTCCTATAGTTAATGTATTATTATTATTATTATTATTATTGTTATTTCTATTATTATTATTATTGTTATTGTTATTGTTATTATTATTATTATTATTATTATTATTATTATTATTATTATTATTGTTGTTGTTGTTGTTGTTGTTGTTTTGGTTGTTGTTTTATAGTAATCTGCATATTATTGTCCTTATTTTATGTAATTCTCAAGTTACACCTTTAACAGAACAGACTACAGTCAAAATGCATGGGGGATGTTTAAAAACAGCTACATGGTTAGGGGTAGAAGTGTTATTGGTGTGACTAGTTTAAACAAGCATGAACCTCTGATGGTTTGAGAGATGAGTCTCTAGACATGATTTTTGTTTCAGCAGGATTGCACTAATATTGTGAAAGTAGTGAACGTTCATTCACTGTAACTATAGAAGGGATAGGAATGTGGTTTCAGTTTTTGAAATTATTTTTACTGGTTAAAAAAACAAAAACAAAATCTAGACGTGGTTTTCAGATTAGGCAATATGTTGTGGTGTGGTTTAAATGAGCTCGCCTGAGCTTGTTTAAGGCTTGTTTGACTTCTTTTGATATAAAGGCACTGCACACCTGCAAAACCTTAAGCTATTTCATTGCACTGAACTTAAAATCCGGTTTATATTTTTTCTTTTGTATATTTTGCCTTTGGGAACACGTCAAGGAAGGGAAGTGAGCATCAAATAGGCTTAATTAAATTAACTTAATCTCAGATCAGATTGAATAACTTTTTGTAACAATTGAAACATCGCTGTTTGTGCCAATGTTTGTGTTATATAAATCTGGCTATTTTATTTTATTTTATTGCTCCTTTAATATTTGTTTGTGATTCGATAATTTACTACAAGCTGCTAATGTTAAAACAACAGTTCTGCAATTTATTTATTTATTTTATTCCTCAATATGGTTCAGCTAAGAGAGTACTTTTGTTACAGGCTATATAACAGATCACCTCATTTATAAAATGTTGCACAGATCCATACTAAAATTGATCTTCTCCAATATGCAAACGTATGATTCAAAGAAATTAACTTGTACGCAAAACACACATACACTTCTCTTTCAGATATGAAATCAATTCTTCCAGCTACCAGAAGGACAGTGGTTTTCCCATAGACTTGGCCTACACTGTAGCCACGGGTTGTTTTCCATATCCATGGGTTGAAGCGACACCAATAACACAATATTTCGCCCCTGAGATGCTAATTTTAGGAGCCCCAGAAACCCGTATTTGATAATCGAGATGTGAAAAACTCACAGTAAATACTGCTCAGATTTAATCAAAAATATTATTATAAAAGTCTCACACAGACACAACATGCAGAGTATTTTGTTTTGTGTGAAAACATGACTGAAGGCAAAGTGATGAGGGAAAGAATGCATATGTGTATGAAATAATGTGTGATGGAATTGCATAACAGGAAACCGACTGTCTTCAGAAAGTTTCAATAGCATTTGCTTTCAATCTTCCCTTTGTGTAATGCATATTTCCAGCACATTTTAACAATGTAATGTACATCAGTTTGGATTCATTTTAAAGATATTTGAGTATTGTATAACACTGGTAGCTCTCAAAGTTTTCATTTTTAAATGCATTTCTCCCTGCTGCACTGATAGTAGTAAGGCTTTCCTCTGTGTGTACATATTCTTACGAATTCAGTTTTGCTGGCCCCTCCCATGCCAGCCCTAAAGAAAACATCCTGGATCCACCACAGCATTCCACATCACTTGGCACAGACATCAGATTTCTTATGGGAAAATTAATCAAAATGCAGAACGGCTGTTTGACATTGGCAGCCTATAGTGGTGCCTTCAGCAAATTCTATAGAAATGTTGTCTGATAGTGCAGAGACATGTCGAAAATTCATCAGAAACATATTTGACTACATGCCACTATGTTCAAAACGGATAAAAAGGACAGACAGTATGCCATCTGATCTAAATGCATCTGTCTTTTCACCAACTTTATAGAAGGGTAAAAAATAAAATAAAGCACGTCATAATAAATACATAGTTTGAATTGACTTTGTGTAATGATTTCAAGCATTTATAATAAAACAATACACACGTGGATGACAGTTTACTTACTGAACACTATTTTAACATTTATTATTATTATTTTATTTATTTATTTTTATAACAAATCACATGCACCTTTTTAACTCCAAAGTTTTATTCAATTTTGCATATAAAAACAGGCACAGCTGAAGACAGTATTAACAAAGCATTGCATTAATGAGTTTTAATGCAGAAAGGCTGTTTGGCATTGGCAGTCTAGCATAGTAGTGCCTTCAGCAAATTCTTTAGAAATGTTGTCTGATAGCGCAGAGACATGTCTAAACTTCACCAGAAACAAGTTTTAATAACATGCCACTATATGCAAAATGGATTAAGATTACAGACAGTACGTCATCTGATCTAAATGCATGTCTTTTCACCAACTTTACAGTAGGACAACAAAAACAAACTAATACCATAGTCTGATTTGTATGAAGTTCTAAGCGGCCATGCATTATAATTTTTTTTTCCTTTTTGTTTTCTCGTTATAACGACTTAATTTTCTTGTTATCTCGACATAACGAAGTTCGTTTTCTGGTTATAACGACTTCTTTTTCTCGTTATCTCGACATAACGAAAGTTTGTTTTCTCGTTATAACGACTTATTTTTCTCGTTATCTCGACATAACGAAGTTCGTTTTCTCGTTATAACGACTTATTTTTCTCATTATCTCGACATAACGAAGTTCGTTTTCTCGTTATAACAGCTTATTTTTCTAATTATCTCGGCATAACGAAAGTTTGTTTTCTCGTTATAACGACTTATTTTTCTCGTTATCTCGACATAACGAAAGTTTGTTTTCTCGTTATAACGACTTATTTTTCTCATTATCTCGACATAACGAAAGTTTGTTTTCTCGTTATAACGACTTATTTTTCTCTTTATCTCGACATAACGAAAGTTTGTTTTCTCGTTATAACGACATGACAGTTTTACTGTTGCTATAGTAACGAACTCAACTTTGACAGGCATCTGATGGACAGCCATGCAGGCGCTCTTACTGTAGCCTATATTTCAGCAAATTTAGCTTCGCCTAGGTCATAACGTCTACAATACTGTATATAAATAAAGGCTGATCAATCACTGTTGATTTTTCCAGAGACACTATAACGAACATTTAGTTTTTTGTAATTAACATGTTTTAATGGCAACACCGCGCCATTAGAGCTGCTTGGATTAAACTCACTTTTCATTTTCCCTTTATTTGAAATAAAATTATATATAATTTGTAATTTGTAGTAGTCATTATATGATGTGGCAGATATCATGTGTGTTACAAGCTTCTGTTTGAAAAGAGCGTTCATGTGTACGTTTAGTGTATGTGTGTGTAGAAAAAATGATTACAACATTATAGAACAAAACTGAATTAAATTGGCCTATGGATTTTACATATACATCACATTTCTCATCAATATGGTTAACAATAAAGAATAGTAATAAGGAATAGAAGCACATCAGCCTACATCGTTAAATCCCGTCCTACTGTAGATAAACAGAATACAGTGATGTCAACCTTGGTTTTGATAAGCAGTTATTTTATGACACAGAACGCGTTGGTGAAACTCATGCATCTAGCAGGAACTTAATACACAAAATATTCATATTGATTCAAGCATTTAACATTTATGAAATAATTAAATGTCAGTAATGAACAAGACTGCACAAATTATAGCGATCACGAGGAAGGTCCGCGTACAGTAAAGTGGACAGTGTACAACACCCATCAGTTATATTCAGGTCTATAGTGCCACCTGCTGGCGCAGTTTTGTAACTTCTTAGAGAAAATTAAGTCGTTATAACGAGAAAACGACCTTCGTTATGTCAAGAAAACGAGAAAATTAAGTCGTTATAACGAGAAAACTAACTCCGTTATGTCGAGATAACGAGAAAATTAAGTCGTTATAACGAGAAAACAAAAAGAAACTAAATATATAATGCATGGCCGCTTAGAACTTCCGTAGATTTGGCTTTGTATACTTATTTAAATAATTTATAATGAAACAAATGGATATGGAAATGGATATATATATATATATATATATATATATATATATATATATATATATATATAGCATTATAATCAGTAATTATGTCCCCACTTGATGCAATAAATTCCTCCTTTGTAAGGTTTTTTTTTTTTTTTTTTTTTTGGTGTTGTCTTGTCGCTCGGGAAGGGTCTTAACATTTCTGTCATATGCTTGAGGCATCCGGCCAATCACAATGCGCTGGACAGCTGGCCAATCAGAGCACAATTCAGTTTTGAGACCGATGAGATTTGTAAAAATCTGTGTTTCAGATAGCCGGCCATAGAGAAGAAACAATAATGTACTGTATGTGGAAAATAAAGTGTATTTTGAGCCTTAAACTGCATGAACACATTTCATTACACCAAATACACAAATTATTGTTTTTTGTTTTTTTTAGCAATGTCATTTGACCCCTTTAAAGAAGATACAGATTTCCAAACAATACAGACATATAGGTATCCCCTTGAAATTAATAAAAAGATAATCTGTTCACCAATTTGACCTGAAAATACTGTTTTCATGGGCAGTTTTTCATTTATTATTTCCTTTCTTATAATATTTTTACATAATGGCACATTATTAAAAACCTGTTAGATCTGTTTGAGTGTAATTTGTTTCTCAAGAAATTAGGCATGTCTCTGCACTGTCAAACAACATTTCTTTAGAATGAGCTTAATTAACTATGCTATGCTAGGCTGCAGTAAGGTATTTTTGTTTTTTGTTCTCTCTCTCTCTCTCTCTCTCTCTCTCTCTCTCTCTCTCTCTCTCTCTCTCTCTCTCTCTCTCTCTCTGTGTCTCTCTGTCTCTCTCTCTCTCCAGTGTGGTATAGCTAAGATAACAAGAAACAAGAAAATCTGTTTACCATCTTGACCAGAAAATACTGTTTTCATGGTCAGTTTTTAATTTATTATTTGCTAATGCTGGTGAATTTTTACATTAGAGTGCACGTCCTACTGCACTGCATTTCATACAAGGAGCGGCTGGAAACTAGCAAACTCTCCTTTTTGGCGCTAGTATTAACATAATAAACCAAAAGCAGTCTTAACATGACTGGCTTGCTTTTCAGATGTTTTAAAATTGGTAATCCAAATTTAATGTGATCCAGCGGGCTGTACTAAAACACACTATACAGCCCGCGGGCCATCAGTTGCCCATCCCTGCATTAGAATGTCAAGTCAAGTCAAGTCACCTTTATTTATATAGTGCTTTAAACAAAATGCATTGTGTCAAAGCAACTGAACAACATTCATTAGGAGAACAGTGTGTCAATAATGCAAAGTGATAGTTAAAGGCAGTTCATCACTGAATTCAGTTATGTCATCTCTGTTCAGTTTAAGTAGTGCCTGTGCATTTATTTGCAATCAAGTCAATGATATCGCTGTGGATGAAGTGACCCCAACTAAACAATCCAGAGGCGACAGCGGCAAGGAACCGAAACTCCATCGGTGACAGAATGGAGAAAAAAACCTTGGGTGAAACCAAGGTTTTTTTCTCCATTTTGTCACCGATGGAGAATATAAGTTCATGTTAAAGGGATACTCCACCGTGTTTTCATATTAAACTATCTTTTTCCCTTAACTAAGACGAGTTGATACATACCTCTCTCGTCTCAGTGCGTGCACTCAATCACTTTGGCGCGCGATGACACTTTGAAAGCAATTAGCTTAGCCCATTCATTCAATATGGGCCAAGCAGAGAAGCTACCAAACACCTCCATGTCTTCCCTATTTAAATACAGTTACTCGCGTAGTGTAACTCGACCCAAGATGGTAACACAAAACAAAACGTTGCACGTTTTGTATATATTATTATTATTATTATTATTATTATTATTATTATTATGCTAAATGAAAGCTCTTGATGAGCCATTTCTACTGCAGATGGCATATGTTATTTTTGCACATAATGGCACATTAGCAAAAACCTGTTAGTTCTGTTTGAGTGCAATTTGTTTCTGATGAAGTTTAGCCATGTGTCTGCAATGTCAAACAGCATTTCTCTAGAATTAAATGAATGTAGACTTAACTGAATGAACTATGCTAGGCAGCTGGTGTTTTTATTTCTCTCTCTAATGTGTGGTTCAGTTAAGATAATATTTTTGTTAGTACCATGGTTATCCTACAATAAATCTGAAGTCCAAGCCCTGTATTGATTTTCAGAGCATATAATATAATTGTGGTAAGTCATATAACTGAAGTAAAGTGTTCTGTCCAAGATGCAGAGATTCAGCATAACAAACCTAGTCTAATTTGCAGTAGTATTTTGGAAATATCCAGATCGAAACGTATATATTTGCTACACTGATAACCATGTGTTATTCTACCTCAGACCACCTGTCACATATTTAGTGGCCTTGAATGATAAGTTGCAGATGAATGCAGACAAATTGGAGAAGAACATCATTGAGACAAAAAATTTGCTCAACAGGGTAAGTACAGAACAAAGGCTTCCATGGATCACAAATCAAAGACAAAGAGTTTGTGTTAAATCTAACTAAAATATATCAGTTTAGGGGTTATATGCAGAAAGTGTATGCCAGTCTTATTTGAGTATTATGTATATACTAATATAGCATTTTGAATTAATCTTTGTTTTTACACTTTCGATTTTCATTTTAATTTATCATTTTGTTAGGTGCTTTGTCATTTTGTCATAATTCAGATTTAGTTTCATCTTATCCAATTGATTTCCAAAGCAACATTTCTATTTTCTGTTAAATTAAGTAAAAACAAATAAAATAAAAAAGCATTTATTTTAATGTACTTAAATAAATATTGGTATAATAATAAGTATTAGTATGAGTATTTATTTAATTAGTATGAGTATTAGTATTAAAAAAAAAAAAAAAAAAATAATAATAATAATCAAAATAATAATAATAATAATAATAATAATAATAATAATAATAATAATAATAATAATAATAATAGTAGTTTTAGTTAACTTTAACACAATGTCTAGGGTTACCTATGTAATCATGGTTCCCCAATATTAAACAAGACGCTGTGTCCTGATGGACACTTTAGAGAATGCTGCCAGCATGACCAGTGTCTCAAACATTTGTAAAACAGCTCCAATCCTATTGGTCTATGTGGCTTTTGACATCACAGACAGATACCCAAATAGCACTTGCTGAATATGTTAGCAACTCATTTGTCTGAGGAGATGTAAACAGGCAGGCTGAGGCATGGCAAGGAGATGCAGTGTCTTGTTCCCTCTCAGGAACTATGGTTGCAAAGGTAGCCTGAGACTTTTTTCTTCTAGGGAACTCAACACTGATTCCGTATGAGGAGGGAACCCTAAACAACCTTTCTAAAAGCTGCCAAGACCAAGGGGATGGCTATCTACTTAAAACACAGCAGTGGAGACACACTGCCCAGGCAATTGCTTAGGAAGACCGCTAATTAAAAACCCTTAAAAGGGGAGCAGTCAATGAGCTAGCAAATAGCTATCCTCAGATAACTATATACCTAGGAAGGTGCTACCTGATGGGATCAAACTAATAGAAACCCTTATAGATAGAAGATACGTTAATAGATAGAAATGTAAACCTTCCAGTGAAGCTGCCCCAGAACACAAAGAGTGGGCTGTCTACTTAAAACCATAGCAGGGGAGACAGCATTGTCTAGGTAAGGGCTCAAGGAGACCACCACTTAAAAACCCTAAGAAGGGGAGCAATCACTGAGGCATCAAACAGCTAGTCCTGCACAACTAGCCTAAATAACCAGGTAAACCCTCATATGAGGCTGCCCAGACCACAAAGAGAGGGCTATCTACTTACAACCCTAGCAGGAGGGATAGCACTGTCTAGGCAAGGGCTCAAGCAGACCACTACTTAAAGGCCCTAAGAAGGGGACCAGTCACTGAGCCAGCAAATATATTTCCTCAGATAACTACAAGTGAATTAAGGGCTATCAGAATGGGGACTGACTGAAAATACCCAGACCACAGAGAGCGGGCTGTCTACTTTCAACCCAAAGAGGGGAGACAGCACTGTCTAGGTAAAGGCTCAAATAGACAACTACTTTAAACCCCTAGGTAGAGGAGCAATCGCCAAACTAGGAGATTACTATCCCCGGATAGTTAGGCTGTAGGAAAGGGGACCACTGCCACTTAAAAAAAACATGGGGAGGCATCTCATTTCTAAACCCCAATTGGCTTTTAACTGGAAGGAACATTCCCCATAGCCAATCTAGGTCCATGAACATTGCTCTAAACTCAGGGATCCAAAGAGGAACTGACATAAATAAAGAAACTCTACTGACCTCAGTGTGAATCAGCCTCCCATCTCTTTCTTCTTTGCAAATGTCTTCACTGCTAAAACATCCTACTACCACAACAAAATGAACAACTGTTGTGACGCTCGGACACTCTTCAAAACGTTCTCTTCTCTTCTCCATCTACATGACGTCTTTAGGATCTGTCATTCAGAAGCATGGCTTTTCTTATCACTGCTACGCTGATGACACCCAACTCTACTTCTCATTCCAGCCAGATGACCCGACGGTAGCTGCTCGCATTTCAGCCTGTCTGAGTGACATTTCTAGCTGGATGAATGACCATCACCTTCAGCTTAACCTTACAAAGACTGAACTACTGGTGATTCCAGCTAACCCATCGTTTCATCACAACTTCTCTACAGAGCTGGGTTCATCAACCATAACTCCTTCCAGGACAACCAGAAACCTAGGAGTTGTGATGGATCATCAGTTAAGCTTCAAAGACCACATTGCTACAACGACCCGGTCCTGCAGATTTGCCTTATACAACATTAGGAAGATTAGACCCTTCCTGTCAGAGCAAGCCACCCAACTTTGTCCAAGCTCTTGTTCTCTCCAGACTGGACTATTGTAATGCTCTCCTGGCTCTTCCTGCATGTACTGTCAAGCCTCCGAAATGATCCAGAATGCAGCAGCGAGGGTTGTCTTCAATGAGCCAAAAAAAGCTCATGTTACTCCTCTCCTCTTCAGGTTACACTGGATACCAGTAGCCCCTCGTATTAAATTCAAGGTACTGATGCTTGCCTACAAGACTACCACTGGCACGGCACCAACTTACCTAAACTCACTAGTTCAATCTTATGTGCCCTCCAGAGGTTTGCACTCTGCAACTGAACAACGCCTTGTGGTGCCATCCCAAAGAAGTTCAAAATCACTCTCACGGACCTTTTCCTGGACTGTGCCCAGCTGGTGGATGACCTCCCAATCTCAATTCGTACAGCTGAGCCTTTACTCATTTTCAAGAAACATCTAAAGACTCATATTTTTCGTCAGCAGTTAACCAACTTATACTAGCACTTTTCTTTCTTTTCTTGTCTTTCATATAAAAACAAACCTGGCTATGCATTCTGTACTAGACTAACTGGGACTTGTCATGGCACTTGCATACTGTTGTTGTTCTCTTGTTGATCTGATAGCTTATATTGTTCTCATTTGTGAGGAGCTTTGGATAAAATCATCTCCCAAATGATTAAATGTAAATGAAACACCCTGGGAGAGAAGCTCGCAAGCAGAGCATTCAATACATCCAAGCAAAGCAAGGTTCCCTACGCACAATAACATGCATATTAGAGAGGCACAGCTGAGCTGAATATAGCTCCACTTGTGATCTCACAATCTTGCACGCTCTGAGCTAAAAACAATTCACATGTCATTGTTATGGCAGCATGATCAATATCCACGGCAAAATCTTTATCTGTAGCACCAGACAACCCAATATAAAGGGTATGTGTTCACCGCACATCAAAGCAATTGCTGCGAGCTGAGATAAAACTGTGCCATGGCAAATAGCCCGAGACACAAACGCTTTGGCTTGCGTCCCTCTGCAATAAGAACAAGTGCAAGCGGAGCATTATCACTGTGACTCATCACAAAGAGCTCATATATGCAGAGACAAGACACACAAGCTTGAATATGTCCTCAAGTGCTGTTCAAATCACCAGGATGATGCTTCACACATGTGAACAAACATATAGCTCCAAAGACAACAGAAGTTGGTGATGTATTCAGCAGGTGCCCTTGTATACTTTGGGGTCCCCGACTATGTACCCGACACATGTTACGTGGACCAATAGGACTGGTGTTGTTTTACACATGCTTCAGACACCGTTCATGCTGGCAGCATTCCAAAGTGTCCACCAGGACTCAGCGTTGAGTGCAGGCAGACAACTAGCGCATGCCAGTGGAAAGACAAATTAAAAGGACAGTTTACCAATAAATTAAAATTGTCATCTGTTACTCAACTGCTTCTTCTATGTAAAACAAAAAAGATATTCTGAAGGTGTTCTAAATTATAGTTTGGAGTGACAAAGGGGTGAACTATTCAGTTATCAATTATTACATAGCTTAATTACATTGCTATTTGATGTGTCTAGGATATCAAAAGGATTAATGAAGGGAGGAAGCCCCTGTACCAGCAGGACATTGACAGGTCAATCCCGAATTTGCTGGAGCAACTGATACCTCTGGATAAAGATGCAGCTGAAGCCTCTCGTTTGCAGCACCCACATTCTGAGATGATTGAGAAAGAGTGAGTACAAACCTCATAACTCTGTATCGCCTTTAAACTGAAATATCCAATTTCTTCTCATGCTTCATGCCATGCAAGCAGAATTATATGCTGTGAATATGGTTTTGTGGATGACTCATGTTTTCTCCTCAATGGGAAAGTATTAAACAGCTGCGACAGCGTGTGACGAGTCTCCGTGAGGAACATGATCGCATTTACCATTTTGCAGAATCGAGGAAGCTTCCCACACTGGTGTGTATCTAAACATACCTCTCTTTCTTTCCTTTGAATATTCGGATGCAAATGCAAATAATTCATGTAGTGATGGTGAAGTGAAGCATTCTGAGCCAGTGATGATTTTAACATTGAAATCATTATTTGAAATCATTGGTTCATTGTTTGAAGGTTTTAACACTGTTTATGTTGTGGCCATCTAATGTTCATAAAAATGAATAACAACTTCCAAAGTGCTGTATTCTATTATAGCCTCCGGTTTCATAACTGTTTCTACAACTGATTCTTCGTTTATTATTATTATTATTATTATTATTATTATATTTTTTTATTGTAAATAATGTTCTTTGTCAAAGTAATTAATTTGTGTTGGTGTACTGCCAATAAAATAAATGAAACAATTTGTAAATTATTTAATTAAGTCTGTAATTTGTCTGTTTTAAATCCGAATCAGTCCTTATACTGTTATAGCTGCCACATATACTGCCATTTGAACATCTTATATAAATTACGATATGGGGCTAAAGCATTATGTATTTTTTATATTATATATTTGTTTATTTTTTTACCTTTATTTAACCAAAAAGTCTCAGTGAGATCTGGCCAAGCATTCATACAGCAAGACAACATTTTAAAATACAACAAATACAGATTTGAACGATATTTAAACACCACTCCCCTCGCACCTAAAATAAATAAATGAATAAATAAATAAAAACACAAGCCTCCACTATGACTCTATTTATGATCCCTATTAGTTCATCAAATGTATCTAGATCTTTTTGCTAATTATTCCATGCCCAGTGTCAAAATAGGTAAATGCAGTTGTTCGCAGTTCTGTTTAAACTTAAATATATTTGAAAAGCAAACAGTTGGAAGACCATAGCTGTAACAGCTGGAAATAAGACAAAGAAGGGAACATAGATAAGCTGGAAGTTTACCTAACATTGCTATATAGATAAAAATGTACCAGTGTTGTTTTCTAGGTATGGTTAGTGATGAGCAAACCATCATCTCATGTACAATGATGATTAAGGGATTTTGCATTTGAAATAAAACATTATGAAACATGGTACACTGAATCAAGTCTTGTTAAGATGTAACTGGAAGCCAGTGTTAAGGACCTGGTGTGATATGCTCAGATTTTCTGGTTCTAGTCAGAATCCTGGCAGCAGTGTTCTGGATGAGCTGCAGCTGTCTAATGGTCTTTTTGGGAAGGCCGGTGAGGAGCCCATTACAATAGTCCACCCTGCTGGTGATAAAGGCATGAACAAGTTTCTCCAAGTCTTGGCTGGAAACAAAACATCTCATTCTTGCAATGTTTTTGAGATGATAGTATGCTGATTTAGTTACTGCTTTGACATGACTACTGAAACTAAGGTCTGTCTCCAGAAACACACCAAGATTCCTGACTTGATTTTTTGTTGTTTGACCCCTAGATTCAAGGTATGCATTCACCTTGAAAACTTAATCTTTTTTTTTTTTTTTTTTAAATGCTATCACTTCAGTTTTTTCCTTGTTTAACTGAAGAAAGTTCTGACACATCCAACTATTAATTTCACCAATGCATTGGCAGAGGGAGTCAATGGGGCTGTAGTCATTTGGAGATAAGGCTAGATAAATCTCGGTATCATCAGCATATCTGTGATAGGCAATTTGGTTCTTTCTCATTATTAGCCAAAGTTTAGGATAAGATTTTAGAATCGGCACATAATAATGCTACTGGTCTCCAATTTTTGATTTCTTTCAAATCACCTTTTGTTGGAGCAAGGTTAAAGCTGCACTTTTACAACTTTTTGGCAGCTGTCCTCCATTCAAACTTTCATTCAAAACTTCAAGTAAATCAACTCCCAAAATCTCCCAATATGACTTATAAAAATCAACAGGAAGACCATCAATTCCTGGTGCCTTGCCTTAAAAACTTTGTAATGAAATGAACTACTCTTTTGACAAAGGTTTCATCAATTCTTCAAAAGATTATTTTGACACCTGAGGAAGATCTTTATAAAAAATTTGTCCCAGAAAATTGCAGATGCTGCGTCACATCATCATACTCCCGGAACCCCTGCCGGCGCTCACTTCCCTACTCAAAGCTGAAGCCAGCTATGAGGCTCATGCTTTTATAGCTTCCTGGTCACTAGGTCACCCAGCCCGTGACGTCATGCCCTTCCATTGGACAGATTGCACACGATATTCAGAGTCGGTCTTGTCAAAGGCATTTCCCCAAAGTGTTTGACGCAGCTTCTCGTTTCTTCAAGGAACTAGGGTTACATTCTGAACCTTGGGATATTCCTCTTCAGGTTCTTCAGCTGCATTGAATGCTTGGGGAACTATGTACCCAGACTTCCAAAGCTGTATACGAAGAGCATAGCTACGGTGAGAGAACAGAAGAGCCAGGAGTGGCTTGCATATCTAGATTGTAAAATCTAAAGTAGGACATGGACCATCCTGCAGTGTTGCAGATATCCAATAGGGACACACCTGCTAAGAAGGCCTTAACAGCTACCACACCCTGTGTAGAGTGAGCCTTGGCTCCAAACAGCAGGGGTAGACCAGAGGACTCATTGGTAATGTTGACAGCCTCAACTGTCCAACAATTAAGGTTCTGCTAAGTTGCAGGAAAACCCCACTTTGGGGGAACCATGGCACACAGGTCGTTGGTCTGTCTTTGTCCACAGGGTAGCTCTGTGGATGTATGTGTCCAGGGTTCAAGCTGGATACGTACAATTAGCTTCTTCTGGTCTGATGTAGATCTAAAATTGGATGTAACCCCCCATCCTTCTTTGGAACTATGAAATACCGGCTGTAAGTCCCAAATTCCCTGTCTTGAGGAGGGACCACCTGGATGGCCTCCTTCTTTAATAGGGTATTCACGTCTTGTGGACTTCAAACAACTTGGGCTATGAGTTTCTCAACCCTTCCTCCAGACTCTAGGACCTTGGTTTCCAAGTGAAAAAAAAAAAAAAAAAAAAAAAAAAAACCTGTCCTCATCTGAAAAGAGGACTTTGGACCCCTTGGCAACAGTGCAGTTCTTCTTTTCCTTAACCCAGGTAAGACGCCTCTGACGTTGTCTTTGGTTCATAATTGGCTTAACAAGAGGAAAATGTCAACTTTAGCAAAATTTCTTGACACATTTGTATACCTTGACCCCAGCCTCAGTCCATTCCTTGAGAACGTCCTTCAAATTATTCAATCGATTTTGCTTGACAATCCTTATAAGGCTGCGTTCTCTCGGTTGGTTTTGCATCTTTTTCTTCCACACTTTTTCCTTCCACTCAACTTTCTGTTAACATGCTTGGATACAGCACTCTGTGAACAGCCAGTTACTTCGGCAATTAATGTTTGTGGCTTACTATACTTGTGAAGGGTGTCTTCCCCGTGATTGTGTAGCATCAACAAAACTGAGAGACCATTTTGAAGTCTCAGGAATTACTTTGAATTACTGAAATAAATACAATTTTTCCATGGCATTTTAATTTATTGAGATGTACCCGTACATAACAGCCAACCACGATGAAATTAGAGACTTTCAAAACACCCACTTTAATGTCCAAAACCTCAAACTTTTGAGCTCTAGTATTTGACAAAATCACAGATATAACAAACTAAGATTTAACATAGATGGCCACCCCACCTCCTTTACAAACCCTATCAGTTCTGTAGACTTCATAGCCATCAATATAAACAAGATTATCAGTTATTGATTTCTTAATCCAGGTTTCAGAAATAGCAATTATGTCGGTGTTTGTCATATTTAACCAAATCTTAATCATATCCAGTTTAGGAACAAATATTTTAATATTTAAATTGATATATCCAAGGCCTGGCCTACCTTTAAGATCTGATAAAGTGGGTAACAATGTATGTTTATATTGTAAAGGAAGCTGTGCTGAGTTTTGCTTCATTTGAACAAGATACTGAAGCACTCACATGGTTTTTAGGTGAATTAAGCTTCAGATGACACTGTCTCACTGAGCCCTGAAGCATCAGGGGTGGCAGGGGTATCAGTGAAGCTCCCTGAGGGAACTGAGGAGGACTGGGCACAGTAGGTGGTTACACACTGAGGTGTGTAAGGCCGGCGACACACTGGATGTGGCGCAAGCGTCTCAGCCGCGTGGCATGTCTGTTTTTAATTTGGCTCCCATGTTAACAGGTTAGAGCTTACAGGAAACACAGGAAAATGTGTTTATATGTCATTTTGTACACAAATACATATGAATTCATGATATTTTGATATTTGAAAGTCTATAGGTTGACATAAATTCAGATAATAATGTAATTATAAACATTATAAAATAAATAAATTATCGATTTTCAAATATTGCACCTGTCAAACATAATCCTTTATCAGTAGGCGTAGGTGTAGTTGTGTAAAAAAAAGTTGATATTGTTGTTATGAAGACAAGAGCCTGGTCTGTCAACGGTGTCCCTGTACAGCAGCAGCGTGCCAGGCACGGTTCTGGTGTGTAAAGACACAGAAAACGCGAGGCAGCCACCACGCTTCTGGGACGCTTCAGATACGCGACGCTCACGCCACGCAGCCAGTGTGTCACCGGCCTAACTCTCCTCCCAAGGGGGCGTTGCACTCAGGGCCCTGAAGATGGTGGTGTTAGGGCCCTTGGCAGACGCCAAGCTGGAATGCCACCATCTATTTCTTTGCTTCTTGAAACCTACCACTAACAGTATCGACTGTGCCACCATAAAGACCAGAAGGCGATAGCAGGGCATCCAGGAGGAATTATCCGTCCTTTTCTTGTAAATTGGACAGATACAACCACAGGTGTCTCTCTGTAGCCACCAGCACTACCATGGAACGGTTGATGGCTCTGGTTATTTCTTTCGTGGCCCGAAGTGACAGGTCTGTGGCCCGAAGTAGTTCAGCAACTATGTCGGATTTGACGCCTGTATCACCCCCATGGTGTGCAGACATGCACAAGCCTGACATTTTTCGTATAAACTTTCCCAACAAGGCTGGATGTGAGCTTTCCTTGCCTGGCGGTATGCTTCAGGGCCTTCAGGGATGATGTCCCTAATTTTTGTTTCCATTTTTTTTCTTTTTTCTTTTTTTTCTGATGAGCGTTGTTCAAGGTCTTCCCAAAAGTATCAGTGCTTTCTTATGATACTTTTGGGAAATGCAGACTTGTTTGAATGCACTGTCAGAAGTGAACAGAACCTTTCTGTCAATGATTGATTCTGTCTTGCAACATCTGTGTGTGTTCAGGTGAGCCGAAAAAAAAAAAAAAAAATCCTTTCATACAGAATTATCAACTAACATAGGGTTTTCATCCAATTCAATGCATGTTGTAAAATTTGATGTTGAGTATCAATACTTTCGGTATTCACATCAGTGTAGATGTATTGATAGCCTACTTCAGGATCGATACGCTCATCCCTACCAAGAATATGAATAGTTATTAAAAAAAATTTGGCAGAAGAAGTTAAAAAATTCTATTGAAACTTAGCATGTATCTACACTTTGGTGGCTTTCAGTGTCTTTATTCGAATGATGATTATTTTTCTCCCTCTCAGGATGATACTGATTGGGATGTTAAAATACCTTCAGAGGATACGTCACATTCAAATACTAAGTACAGGTACAGAGAGAAACCTTTATGAAATCTAAAATACTTTAATTGGCATTACTTGTATAACAGTACATCTTCTGAGAGCATCTTTATAAGTGCTATATTTGTGTTGTTTAGTGTCAGCTCCTCAGACGGGCAGCATGAATGTTCAGAGACTGGCCTTCGCTGGCGATCTGACACTGATGTCAGTTTGGAGTATCGCTTTGTTGACTGGAAATCACTCAGTAAAGATGTTTTGAAGAACTACAAGCCATGTGGACCTCTGATGGACATCACTGTAACCTCTGGCTCTCTGGAGGAAGTTCAGTTACCTCACTTCGTCTCTGTAGGTAAGCCATATCTCACTCCAGATCCAGTCATTTCAACACGCTCTCTCCATGCTCTCTCACCATGATTTTGTAGTTTTGTTTGTAGTTTGTACTGCAATTATACTAAAAGTGAACTTATAGGTATACTGGCAGTTTACTAATTAAATACTTTGTACATTTTGAAGTGTACAAGGAACATTTTGTACTTGGTGAAATCATGGTCACCACATTAAAACCTTTTAAAGCCAGACCTATAAGCTCTAGTCCTTGAAGACTATCTAACATAAACTGTATTACTGTCCACAGACTCTGAATCTTCCTCAGATGATGTGGTGAAAGCTCTTCATGTGAAGGACGACGGTACTGTTTCGTTGGAAAGATGTGAATTAAGCGGATTCCATGCCAAGCTTGTCAATCCCACCTTCTCGTTCCTGGCAATTGTTGTAGAGGTGCAACAGTTCCTCACCATGAAATTTCACTGTGAAACGTTGATTTATCGCAACAGAACATCTCCCCTCAACCTTCACGTGTACCTGATTTTAAAGGATAAGAAGCTTAAGAAGGTAGAATCTAATGATAAGCTTCATGCACCATGTGACAGTGTACCATATGAACACATATTTTAACATTACTTACAATTGTAGAAAATAACAACCACTTATTAGATGATTTTATTCAAAAGAGACAATAAGCAAACTGTTTCGAAGGGCTAATTAAAATCTTGCCACTATATATACTACTATAGTATCCCCTCAGGTCCCTCTTTTGTACACAACAAAAGCAAACAATACAAAACAATATATATATATATATATATATATACAGTGGGGCTCGAAAGTTTGGGCACCCCTTGCACAATCTGTAAAAATTTGAGTAATTTTCAAAAAATAAGAGAGATCATACTAAATGCATGTTATTTTTCATTTAGTACTGTCCTGAATAAGATATTGTGCATAAAAGATATTAACATTTAGTCCACAAGACAAAAACATTGCTGAAATTATTAAAATAACCCTACTCAAAAGTTTGGGAACCCTTGGTTCTTAATACTGTGTTCTGTTACCTGATGATCCTCGACTGTCTTTCTGTTTCGTGATGGTTGTGCATGAGTCCCTTGTTTGTTCTGAACAGTTAAACTCAGCAGCGTTCTTCAGAAAAATTTTTAAGGTCCTGCAGATTCTTCAGTTTTCCAGTATCTTTGCATATATGAACCCTTTCCAGCAGTGACTTTATGATTTTGAGATACACCTTATCACACTGAGGACATTTGAGGGACTCAAACACAACTATTTAAAAAGATTCAAACATTCACTGATGCTCCAGAAGGAAACAAGGTGCATTAAGAGCTGGGGGGTGAAAACTTTCAGAATTTGAAGTTCAAGGTAAATTGTACTTAATTTGTGTACCGGAAAACATACAAGTATCTTCTGTTGCTTACGAAGGGCAGAACTAAATGGAAAAAAAAAAAATATATTTCAACAAAATAAGACAAATTTGGCCATCTTCATCGTGTTCAAAAGTTTTCACCCCCCAGCTCTTAATGCATCTTCTTTCCTTCTGGAGCATCAGTGAATGTTTGAATCTTTTTAAATAGTTGTGTTTGAGTCCCTCAAATGTCCTCAGTGTTAGTTTATAAACGACTCAACAGGTTTCAGTATTTGAGATTTTAAAGGTGTTGTATGGCTTCAGGGGACTTGGAATAAACCAAATTATATTTTTGCTTTTGCAGAAAGGAAGTGTAATACTATTTCTGATACATGTTTAAGTAACAAACTATTCTGTTTAACACTGTTAGAAAGTGGAGGAGAAAGAGAAACATAATATGGAGATTTTAAAACCAACACCAGATGAAGCCCTTAAAATTGATGAATCTTTTACGCTGAAGGCATCTTCTGGCTGCAAAATCAAACCTTCGGTACCTGGAACAAGTTTGCCTTCACATTTTTATTTATCTATTTATGTATTTTGGCTGGAAAATAATCCAGACTTACATGCTGCTTCTTTCTAACATTTCAATTCACTTCTCACCAGAGTTTAAAATTGACACCCAACAAGACCAACTTCTTTGATTTACACATTCAAGATCCAAATGAACCGATAGAAATCTCTATGATGACAAAAGACGGCCAAAACGTATGGGAAGTTTATTTAGAATCAGGTAAACAACCCACACATCTTGCAAAGCTCTCTGCAGATCAGATCTGTATCTTTTATATTTTAATTGTTTGTCCGTGTTCTTTCAGATGAATTCAACATAGACAGTTCAGCATGTAAGTGGCAGAACAATTTCATAAATCATACAGATCAACACATGCTGTAAACATGAATACACATATACATGCTTTAAATTCACGCAAGTGTTTTTATTTACTTCTGCAGTTAGGATAATAGTAAACATAGTTAATGTACATATTTTTGGCCTCATTTCAGCTCAATGGAGGCAGGGGAGCTCTTCAACAAGTAAGTCACAATGGCAAGTTAATTCAGTCATCGATACACGTTCTGTATCGCTCTGCAAAGGTTTTTCATTCTTTTATTTTTATTTTTTTTCTTGGAAATACATCTGAAAAATAAATAAATGCATAAATGCATGAATAAATAAATAAATGCGGTTGTATTAAATTCAGGGTCTAGACTTTAACATGTCAATAATACACCCACGACAATAAATGGAGCCAAATACTAGTAAAAGGACCGTGCCAAGAAATACGTAATGTAGGCTGCTGTGTGTCATAATGTTGTTAGAAGATCGCAAGTGAAAACAAAAGAAAAAAGAAAGCTTACAGCTGAAAGAGTCATGACTGTCATCTTAACCTGATGGGACCAAACTTCCTCTGTAAGTGATTTTAAAGCGTAAGACAATACTCATATTGAAAGATGTCACTTCTATTGTTAAAAGCATTTTGCTAGTCTACTATGAGGCGAATAGCCTAATTGTTATAATTCATACATTTGTTTTGTATTTTTATGGTAGGCAAGAAGTATATATTTTTAAAACGTAACTGGTGCATTTTAATGTATTTACCATACTATCAAAAAAACAAAAAAAATAAATAATAAGAAGAAGAAAAAAAAGGAATGGCATATGAACGTTATTTAATATTTTATTATTATTATTATTAGTATTATTATTATTATTATTATTATTATTATTATTATTATTATATATTAATATAACTTAAAACACAAGATTTGGTTTTCAAGCAGCCTTTTTTCAAGCAGATTAATCTCATAAAGTGGAATTGTTTTATAACCAGGGTCGTTCTATATTCGGGTCAATACTGTATCTTTAAAAAATAATTAAATGTGTGTGTATCTTTAGCCACTATATGTAAATGTTAAAAGTAGGCTACCGTCCACCATCTTATTTAAACCATTGCACTCTCATCTGATCTGAGATCATGGGGCATTCTGATATTGCTTTCGTGTTGAAGGATAAATTAACTGCTTTCCAAGAATTTGGCCAAAACTGCTGTTTAGCGGAGTACAGTATACATTTCGATAAGCAGTTTCTGAATGTGCAGCAAACACTTTCTTATATGATTTCAAAAGCCTGGACAATAACTGTGTTCTATTATGAGTTGTGTTGCTCTTGTTGTTTGTATGTTCTTCCTATTCTCTTTGTGTGTCTTTTCAGTTAGTAAATCCTCATTTATTATGCAATGGATGCGCCGCCTGATAGAGGCTATGGGACAGTCAGCTATCGCTCGTTTAGAAGCGCCTCATATGCCCTCCACAAGTGAGATGAAGAAACTTCGAATCAATCGCAAGGATCAGGAGCGCGGTGCTGGTCTGAAAGGTGGGGGACCAAACTGAGTTTTGGGTTATAGTCCGTTTTAGTGCCACTATAATATGCAATGCATTATCAAAATGAAAACGGCACGAAGAAAAATAAAATTTTCAGGAAATTAGTATTAATACAATTTAAGGATTTTTAAAAAATTTTTTTATTGTATATAGTTTTTGACTCATGTTACATTGCAATTTAATAAATGACAGGGGACCAGACTGTGACCACTACATTTTCCAGCTCAAGCGCTGTCATTTCTGTTGCATGTAAGAAACAACATAAAAGCATTAACACAACCGTGCTACTGTACAGTTTATCAGCTCAGACCAATACTTGAGCGAAGCACAAACAACCTGGTCCAAGAGGTTTACTGGAAAAGCAATGTTTACTAATGTCACGGGCACAGCTGTGAGATCTCTGTTATATACAGATCAAACAGTGCTGATGTCCATCAAACAGATGAATACATAAAAAATAAAAAATAGAAAATAGAAAGAATTTATAACACTAACTATGGTGTTGTGGCAGAAATAATTTAATGTGATCACATTATTCATTTCAGGGTTTCTTACAACCTTTTGAGAAAGTATTGATCCTGACTCTTCATCAGCCGCCAGATCAAAGACTCCTGCTCGTGTTTATTAAAGTTGCTTCATGCTTATTATGTAGTCAGTGTAATAGAGACCGTGTGTGTGTGTGTATGTTTATTTTTTATTTTTTTTAGGTTAATTACATTGATTTATTTTCTAGACTGACCTTATTTGTTGTTTAGGTCCTTGGGTCTCTCTGAAGCATGTTTTTTCCACATCTCTTAAATAGATTTACACCTTTAATTATGATTAATTAAATTATTTTAGTCATCAGTCTGCTTTAAGCATAAATATGCTTAAATGGTGAAGGTAAAAATAATTTATGAAAAAAGATCATTCTGATGCAGATTCTTCATACAATATTTTGTCCATGCAGGCGCTGAGTTTGTGGAGAAGCACAGGACAGAGTTGATCAGAAAGGTCTCTCTGGTGGCACCGATTGCAGACGACATGAAAGATCTGATTGGTGATGAAAAATACCAAATCATCTTTAACTCAGTAACACCGCAAGATAGAATGAGAAAGCTTCTGGAATTCATCACAACAACGAAACTGAGAGAGAAACTTTACCAAAGTCTTTTAAAACATGAGCGCTTCCTTGTTGATGAGTTGCAGCATTGTGAGTAGATGCTCTTGCAAGCGTCGGAAGAATTAATTCATTATTATTATTTTACAGGAAACAGGTTATTAATAATATAATGTGGCCTGGGGTATAATGAGATGTGGAGTATACAGTTCTGATTTTGTTTGTTTGTTTGGATTTTTGTTGTTGTTGCCTCCTTCTTTATCAACGTATTACAAAAGTCTTTATACAGTTCCTTAACTTGTTTAGATGTGGTTTGTAAAATGTAGTTTGACAGCTCATTTTACATATTTACTGAAAGTGAATTCCTTATTGTTTTGAATAATGAATAATAATAATAATAATAATAATAATAATAATAATGATAATAATAATAATAATAATAATAATAATAATAATAATAATAATAATAAATCTGTCATAGATTTCTATAAATGGACAAGATTCACTGATACTGATGATGTTAATGCTGTTTTTATGCTGTAATTATGTTTTTTTTTTTTTTGTAATACGGAGAGTTTTGGATGGATTTGTCAGAGTTAATACATTCATTTAATGAATATTGATTATTGCTTTACTTTAAAGGGTATTAACTTGCATTATGAAAACAAAAGCGATAAAGAGCTATAATTCCTTGTTAACCTTTGTATTTTATAAGCAACATTTCACATACTTAAACACAACTATTTTAATTCATCTCCTGTGTTAAAATTGTTTTTATTTTTTCACTTTAATATTTCTTCAATGAGACTGTTAAAATAAATAAAAAGCATCTTGAGTGTTTGCTGCTAAAAAGCAAGCTCATTTTTTTTAGTTTCATCTGATCCTAGAAACCATTCCCATTTGAAGTTCCAGAGGGTTACATACGTAACCTAGATTTTTCCTTTCAGTCGGTCATGTTCTACATTAAGTCAGAAAGAGACGAATGGGGTCCCTTACAAAACGCCACATGGCTGTCTTCCAGTGACCAATGTGAGTGATAACACCCTGTCATGAGGCCAGCACAAGTAAGGGCCTATAGCTGACACAGAATACATTGGGTAGTATAGTCCAACTGGACATATGCTAGCATGCTGCCTGCTTGTATGCAGGTACCAACCAAGAGGTGGTGATACACATAAACTCTGAGGTACCAGCCCACAGGGTGGAAGTTTCAACAATAGAGCTGGCAAGGTGCTTGACAAGGGAAAGACACATGAGGCTAACTGTGCAATATACACCTGGGATTGCACAAAAGGGGAATCATAACACATGGAGGCACCTAGTCCCACACAGGGCTGACCAATAGGGCATGCACCCAAGTGCTGGACATCAACAGTGCTGGAGGAACCCAGGGTTCTGGACTGAGGAACTCACCTGAGGGCAATAGTGCACGCATCCAGTCCGTGGACCGGAATGACGCAGCAAGCATATTGACACCGAGCAGGTCCTACTGGCCCGAAGAGGCAAGTACCCGGGAGCACACTGGCTCTATACAGAGATTATAATATCTTGCAGTTGTGTTAAGTGTCACCCAGCCCACAGTTCTACAGACATCTGTTAGCGAGGTGCAAAGCCAGCGCCCAGGAGGAGGAGGCTACACTCCTAGTTGAGTGAACTCTCACCCCTAGGGGGCATGGCAGATCTTGAGCCTGATAAGCCAGGACAATAGCATCCACCATCCACTGGGATAACCTCTGCTTGGATACAGCCTTTCCCTTCTGCTCTCCTCCGTGACAAACAAAGTGCTGATCTGAGGTCCTAAAGCACTGAGTTCTTTCCACGTAAGTGTGGAGCAGATGAACCAAGGATTCTCCCCCGGTTCTCCTAAGGGGGAAGGGTGGTACTGCTACCATCTCCTGATGAGCTGATGAAGTCCGATCAGACTTCCACATGTCTGCCATGTTCAGCCATAGGTGGCGCTCCTGGACCACCAAAGTGGACATCACCTGACCCAAGGAGCGCGCAGTAACCTTTCTCATCTGGAGAGTGAGATCGGTAGTGATGCGTGCCTCCTGCAAAACCCCTGGGTCAGAACTGACCCCATGCAGCTCTTTGAGCCATTTGGCCTGGTAGACTTGCAGGGTGGCTATGACGTGCAGGGCAGAAGTGGCCTGAATTGCAGCTCTGTAAGCCTTGGCCACAAGTGTGGATGAGAACTTACAGACCTTGGAGGGACGCTTGGGACCACCATGCCATGTGGAGGTGCTCTGAGGCCACAATCGCATCACAACAGAATGGAAAGAAAGGAACTGGTGGGGGTGCTGGGGATCAGCACAAGCAGCCCCCAGGAACCAATCATCCAGCCTCGAGAGCTCCGGACAGGGTGGAGGATTCCACTCAAGCCCGATGCTCTCAGCTGCCCGTGAAAGCACAGATTTCAGCTCAGGATTGGACTCAGGCAATGCTGGCACTCCCAAGGGAGGCAACGCAGCTGAATCCTCATCTCCCGAGGACTCAAGCCCACCTTGTGATGCAGCGATCGACATAAGGTCTTCCTCCTGAGCCCCGAATGAGATGTCAGGAGCCTAAGAGTGTCCAGTAACTCATCCAGCAACCGGCTACAGTGTTTGTGAGAGGGGTGTGGCCCGAGGCGGCGAAGCCCACGCGGTAACCCTCAGATCACCCTGGCCACAAGCCAAAGTAGCCCTCTTATGAGAAGAGGAGCAAGAAGTGGGTGTGGCAGAGGGGACTCTATACTTTTTAAGGTAATCGAGTCTCGATCTTAATGCCAAGATAGTCATGTGGCAATCGTGGCCATCATGAGGAGCGATATATTGACCACATCAAGAAACACATGGATGAAATGACATCTTTAAAATTACAAACTTAGCCCGTTCACTCTTTTAGCTCGATAGAAAAAGCTCTTTTAGTGGTAATGAAGTGCTCAGGGGAACGCAGGAGCTGACGTATGAAACCCAGACAAACCGCTGAATCGTGCCGTCACACCAACACCAGTTGATTCGTCTTGCAAAACTCCGGTGAAAGCAGTAAGTGATGAAGCTTGAGTGTAAGTTGCTTACGCTGCTCCTTATATACCCGCACAGTGGGGCGGAGTAAGCAATGAAAATTCCGAAGACCAAGGTACTCTGTGTACCATTGGCTTGTTTTTTTACCACTCGAAGTTGATTGGGCTCTCGGGTGAGATCCCATTCGTTTCTGACATAACATAGAACGTGACCGACTGGAAGGGAACTCTCTTTCTCACCTTGCATTAGGATGATATAGAAACACATCCTCTTCCAGGCAGTTTTGCAACATTTCCTGTTGGGTGAATTCTTAATTATTGCCCTGATGGTGGAAATAGGAATCTTCATTGCTCTAGCTCTTTTCTTAAAGACACTTCACCAATTTGTGAAGCTCAATTATCTTTTGTTGCACATAAGAAATATAATGTTTTTTTTGTTTTTTTTTATTTTTATTTTGATGGATGATTAAATGAATTTGGGCTTTGTTTTCCCTCCTCTTTATATTTCTGTGAAACATTAAGCAATGGCTGGATAATTTCATGATTATAATGAATTATAATGATTCATGTTCAGTGTCAGGCATTGCTTCAAGCCAGTCAACTATCAATCATACTACAGACAAGTCAAAGAACATTCCTACATTTAGAGTTGGGGTACTCGAACTTGGACTCGGACTCGAGTCCGAACTCGAGTACAATTTTGAATGAACTCGGACTTGTCACGCACTCGGGTGAATTTGTACTCGGACTTGACACGGACTTGAACATTTTGGACTCGGAAAATATTCCGAGTACAGTCGAGTCCGCGTGTGTAACAATAAAACCAGCATAAAATTGAGATAATAAAGTAATGAATGTCTCCTCTTATGTCATTTTACTGCACCACACCGGCAGGCAGCAGTCGCATATCATCTCACGCTTGCAGACGAAACACAAGCATCACTCACTGGATATCAATGTGGATTATGGGAAGTTCGATTCTTTTCCGCGAACCGGTTCTTTCGGACGGTTTGATTCAATAAACCGGTTGAAAAAAAACGGTCCACTGGTTCTTTTACGCTGGACGTAATGACTGGCCTTGGCGATGTCGATCAAACATTCAAATATATAAAGTCACTAATCATAATTTCAGTCAGTTAAAAACCTCATAATCATGAAAAGTTTACGATTAAGTTTTGCAACAACACACCCAAATACAGTAACTGCAATAATGTGCATACGAGGATTTAAGTCTTGAAGATATAAAGTAAATTAGGTGTCATCAGTGCAGAAACCATAAATAATCCATTGCGATTTATTTATTATTAAATGAATTAATGTTTCGTCAGATTGCCCTTCATTCAAGCCCTCGGATTACCCGCATTCATAACATTAGCACAGGATCAGTTCAGAATCAATCACCAAAAGAATCAGTTCGGTTCAGACGCGCAGTGAGTCAGTCGGCTTCACGCTGAATCACACATGCGCAGTATCATCAGCTCCTCGGTTCTCGAATCGGACGCCTCCGAAAAAAAACGTTTTAGTTTCAGTTTACTGATGATCCGAAAACCGATGCAACCAATTCTTGACTCGAAAACGAGAATCACTCAAACCGGCACGTGTTGCAGTTCAGCAGCTGCTCTACTTGTGTTCATGTTCTGTTTACTACAAACTCAATTTGTGAATGTGTCATCATTAACTACAAATACAGTACAGATATTTCATAAATCATCCCTTATTCCTATTAAACATGGAGTCTTTAGAGTCTTAATTGTTGTCCAACTTCCCTGAAAATCCCTTTGGCCCATACATAATCTACAATATACAGATTAGAAACATGCATCTTAAAAAAAAATAATAATAATTATATATATATATATATATATATATATATATATATATACCAACAGATGCTGCACAGCTCAGCATTGCAGGATTTGCAAGACTAGAATTGACCAAACAAGCAGTGCTACTTTATGATGCAAGTTCTCCCAAGACAACAGGAAATTCATAATGCCATCATTAAGGATCTCCTCATTGGCTGCACTTTACCTCTGTCAAATGTGGGGGAGAGGCATTAAATAACTGAAATGTTAGCTTTAACTCAGAATCAGAAAGAGCTTTATTGGCAAGTATGCTTAAGCATACAAGGAATTTGTTTTAGTGACATAAGCTTCCAGTACACAGAGACAACAACAACACAGACAAAAAAAAAAATAAATAAATAAGATTTACAAATTGGCAAATAAATAAGTGTATAAACAATTTTGCTATACATGATAATGGAATAGGATTGAGTGAGGTGTTCTAGGATGGAGGGTTCACAAATAAATATATTATATTTATAATAAATATAAATATAACTGGAGGACAATATAGTGTGATACAATAATAAAACAGGTTCATTTGAATTTTCATGCACTTGTAATACAATAAAACCTTTGAAACATTTTTTGATAAGAAACTAGTTCTGTTGACATAAAATAAAAATGTTCAATGGCAATGACTAGATGTAACAGTGGTATTTTTTTATTACATTTTTAAATTGCCATTGGTTTAATGGGTTGAAAGGTTAAAATATTAATAGAATGTAAAAAATTTACAATACCAATTTATAATCTTTTTTAATTTAATTATTTTCTGGACTCGGGCGGACTCGACTCGGACTCGGCCTTTAAGAACTCGGACTTGAGTCCAACTCGGCCCCTTTTAGACTCGGACTCGGACTTGGACTTGATGTTTGTGGACTTGGGTCTTGACTCGTACTCGACAAAGGTGGACTCGGACCCAACTCTACCTACATTTACCCTTGCATTTAGAAAACAATTAAATTATGTAATTTCATAACACTCTGCTTGTATCTAAGAAAAAAACAGAAGTTGCTTTTTTTTACTTAAAATATTTGTCACACTCGTTATAGTTGTATCTAAACAAAAATAAAATAATATTACTAATAATATTAATATAAATTAGAAAGAATGACATGACATGAATAGTACTGTTAGAGATCAACTTCAAATACTGTGCAACATTTATTACATCATTGCTTCAATGCGACCAATGAGCCATTGCCAAGAGGAGCAACAGAGCTGAAGATCTCCCTGGAGCTAGAGCCTCAACCGGCAGCTGCGTGAGCCTGCAATGAAAGCTCAAATGCTGCCCCATCTGAAAATACCACATTTAATACTATGTTTTTACACCAAACTCACTTCATTACTTAAGTTGATTGTTTGAAATAACTCCAGATGATCTTACACACAATTAGGCTCACACCATATTTCATAATCAGAATCAGAATGAGCTTTATTGCCAGTTCCTCCAAGGTTAACCTGGGGTGAACCTTCTTATCTCTTTCTCCAGGCCCTCTTCCACTACTAAGGGATAGGCAACTTCGGTCCTGGAGGGCCACTGTCTTGCAGAGTTTAGCCCCAACCCTAATTAAACACATCTGAACAAGGCAATCAGTGTTTTCGGGATTACTTGATAGATACAGGCAGGTGAGTTTTTATGAGGGCTGAAGCTAAACTCTGCAGGATAGTGGCCCTCCAGGACTGGCCTATCCCTGCACTACATGGACCTGGCCCTCCATCCCTCCCCCTGATCAACAACCGTTCCGCCTCCCTCTGTGATTTCTTACTTTGGAGTGTCTGGAATCCACTCCTTAAGGGAGGGGTTCTTTCACAGTCTTCAGTATTTCTGTCACTGTCTTCTGTGAGTGTTGTGTTTGTTTTGTGCCATGTTATCTCTCTCTTCCGTCTATTTTCTAACCCCGCCTTTCTTGTTACCTTATCATTGTGTAGTTGCTCCACCTGTGTTTCTCCCCTGCTCCAGGACTCGTTTACCTACACTCCGCACACCTGCTCACTCAATCACACTCACTCACACACAAAGCTGTTGCCCATTATTACAGACTTTATATTCTTGTCTCATGCACCACTCTGTCTGGCTGTGATATATGTTACTTGTCATTCATGTCTTGCATTTCTGGTTGCTTCTGCTCGTGTCCATGTGATTTGGTTCTGTTTTGTTTTTGCCTTGTTGGCCTTTTTGTTCCTGTTTATTAAAAAGTAATTTCTTCCCTGCATTTGGACCAAGACTCTGTTCTTTCCTCAGCGCTCTTCACCGTGCCATGACAAAGTATATGTGTTCGATAAATAAGTGTATTAATAGTGTTGTGTGTTCCACAGTTATTATCAAGTGTTCATTAGATGGATTGCCTGAGGGGAGAAACTGTTCCTGTGTCTGGTTGTTCTGCTGCTCAGGGCTCTGTAGCATCGACCAGATGGCAACAGTTCAAAGAAGTTGTATGTTGGATGTGAGGGGTCCAGAGTGATTTTAACAGCCCTTTTGCTCACTCTGGATAAGTACAGTTCTTGAATAGAAGGGAGGGCTGTACCGATGATTCGCTCAGCAGTCCGGACTACCCTCTGTAGTCTTCTGAGGTCAGATTTAGAAGCCGAGCTGAACAAGAGTTATATAAGTACATAGGATGGATCCAATGATTGTAGAGTAGAACTGTTTCAGCAGCTCCTGTGGCAGGTTAACCCTTTAGGCGGCAGAGTTTTTTTCCTAAAACGTTCGATTTTGACATCTTAATTTCAAAAGGCTATATCTTAAAATTTATAAAAGATAGAGACTTTCTGTCAATTATAAAAATATTAAGGATGACCCAATGCTTATGTAGGGATTTTATTTTCCCATCTAATTTGCATATTATGACGTAATATGGGGGTGGCCATATTGAATTATAGAATTTTCATGAAAAGTCACGTTTAAATAATAAAATGCAGCACTTCTTTCCCCCAAAAAATGTCCCTCACCTTCGGTGTGCTATATTGCACAATACTGAATGCTCATGTAAATAGTAAGTAGTAAACAAACTCTGTAAAGGATTACTAATAAATTGTAGAAAACAAACCGAATGCATGTAGCGGTTGGGATTTTCAATTTACTACATGCAGCAGGCACTTTGATTCCATGTATGGGGCACATATATATTTTTCATATGACACACAAACACAAGTAGACAAGACCTGTTTAGTTCAAAAGCTATGCCCCGTATCACATCGCCTCTGCTTCTGCTATGAGCAGCGCGGGCAGATCAGAGTTTGCACAGCTCGGACTACTGTCAGTGTCATTGCTTCTCTCCACCTTGCCTCCTAACTGTCCTATGAATACTTCGACCTTGTCTAATATACCCAGAGGCATTAGACAAAGTCTCCACTACAATACTGTCACCGCGATTGCGGAGAGGTGCGGTCAGAAGACAAATATACATGTCTAGCGCGGAAAAAATCTTCCGCCTCATCCCCGCAACAATAACACGCCTGCTAATTTCGCAATGAACACTCTGACCCCGGCAAACATTGTTCACACCTCTGACATTTGGCAAAGGACCATTTACATTAGGCAAAGGATTCACAGTTTGTGCTTGGTGAAGGGCTCTCACTTTCAGTATCACCGGCATCTTCTGAATGCAGATATTCCCCTTCAGAATCAGTGTCCGCAAATAGAAGTCCCAACACTTCATTGCGGGTTTATTGAAGCTGTATTGATGCCATTAGATAATAATAATAATTATAATAATAATAATCTAATGCCAATACTCGCTGATGTTGACAATATTGGTCAGATAAAATGGCTCACTCTCACACTAGCTCCGCTTTTTTTCGCACTGATTCAATGTGCTCTAGCTCGAAGATTTTGTATAGGAGCATGACGTTTTTTTGACTCAGAGATGAAGTATTACATGTCTGCTATCTGGTGCAGGGGAGGTTGCATGAAATTTGACACCCTATTTGACAAAATCGGCCGTTTTATTATGTGCCGCATCTTGTCGAGTAAACTCAACCGTGGCGCCAAGAGGGTTAAACTTCCTCAGCTGATGAAGGAAGTACAACCTCTGCTGGACTTTTTTAACAGTGGAGTCTCTGTGAATGTCCCACTTCAGGTCCTGAGAGATAGTGGTGCCCAGGAACCTGAAGGACTCCACTGCAGTCACAGTGCTGTTCATAATGGTGAGTGGGGGGAGAGCTGGGTGTTTCTCATGAAGTCCATATCATCTCCACTGTTTTGAGCATGTTAAGCTCCAGGCTGTTGAGACTGCACCAGCTCTTTAACCTCCTGTCTGTAAGCAGACTCATCGCCATCTTGAATGAGGCCGATGAGTGTGGTGTCATCTGCAAACTTCAGGAGCTTGACAGAGGGGTCTTTAGATGTCTAGTCGTTGGTGTAAAGGGAGAAGAGCAGTGGGTAGAGAACGCAGCCCTGAGGAGCTCCGGTGCTGATTGTACGGGTGCTGGATGTTTATTTTCCCAGCTTCACTATCTGCCGCCTGTCTTTTAGGAAGCTGTTGATCCACTGATAGATGAAGATGGGCACGAAGAGCTGAATTAATTTGGTCAGGAGGAGGTTTGGGGTGATAGTGTTAAAAGCCAAGCTGAAGTACACAAACAGGATACTCACATAAGTCTCTACTCTGTCTATGTTTTGACTGCATTGTCCACAGACCTGTTTGCTCTGTAGGCAAACAAAAGAGGATCCAGCAAGGGTCCAGTGATGTCCTTCAGGTGGGTAAGAACCAGTCTTTCAAATGACTTCATGACCACAGACGTTAGAGCCACAGTTCTGTAGTCACTTAGTCCTGTTTTTTTTTTTTTTTGGATTTCTTTGGAAAGGGGATGATGATGGATTGTTTGAATCATGAAGGCACTTTGCACAGCTCCAGTGATCTGTTGAAGATCTGTGTGAAGATGGTGGCCGGCTGGTTAGTACAGGATTTCAGACAGGCTTGTGTAACAAAATTTGGGCCTAGTGCTTTTTTCCTAGTATTATTTTATAGTATGCTGTGATGTGATGTGATGAAGGCTGTGTTGATTACCATTGCATTATTATTATAATGAAATATCACAGAACTCAGATAATTCCAGGCAATTCCTGGGTTTCTTCTGCGTGAAAATGCCCTCTGGCCTTCAGATGGAGATTTACTGCTGATCACAGAACCATGCTTCACTGAAAGGTACGCACGACAATAGCAGCTTCTGCCTATTTGTCATTTATCACCTTTGTAATTAAATTTTGAATAATCATGCAGCCCTGTGTGTGGCCCAGGATACAAATTGGTGACACTGGACACAGGATGAAGAATTTAAACGGGGTCTGCTCATACCACACGCACTCATGCAACCCCATACCATCAGAGATGCAGGCTTCTGAACTGAGCTCTGATAACAACTTGGGTTATCCTTGTCCTCTTTAATCCGTATGACATGGCATCCCAGTTTTCCAAAAAGAACTTAAAGAGCCACACAGATGGGAAATCAAAAATTACCTGTATTATAATGCATGATGTAGCTGTCCATCAGTGTAAATAATGTGCAAAGTAATTAAACCAAAAAGTGCACGATTTATAAAGTTATTGGCTCCTAATTAAGGAGTCGACTCTGAATCGCTGAAACGAGTCGTTATAGATTTCAAATCTTTTGCCCATCTCTATGTACGTCACTAGGAACACTTTGCATAATAATCTCCGCCTACCGTCTTGAAAGAAACGGAACTCTGACCTGTTTTTTAACCTTGGATGGATTTAAACCTATTGTACAGGACTTATAAACAGTGATAGGAAGCTTAGAATTTTCATCTTACTGGCTCTTTAAAATTTTAATTCGTCTGACCACAGAACAGTTTTCCACTTTGCCACACTCCATTTTAAATGAGCCTTGACCCAGATAAAACGCCTGCCCTTCTGGATCATGTTTAGATATGACTTATTTTTTTACCTATAGAGTTTAAGCTGGCAACGGCGAAATAAACCCTGGACTGTGTTTACCGACAACGTTTTCTGGAAGTATTCCGGAGCCCATGTTGTGACTTCCATAACAGTAGCATTCTTGTATGTGATGCAGTGGTGTCTAAGGGCCCGAAGATCATGGGCATCCAGTATGGTTTTCTGGCCTTGACCATTACGCACATATATTGTTCCAGATTCTCTGAATCTTTGGATGACATTATGCACTGTAAATGATGATAACTTCAAACTTCAAAATACATTTTTTCTCTGAGAATCTCCTTTCTGATATTGCCCCACTATTTTTCACCACAGCAATTGGGTGAATTGGTGAAACTCTGACTATCTTGACTTCTGAGAGACACTGCCACTCTGAGAGGGTCTTTTTTTTTTACATAATCCTGTTGCCAGTTGACCTAATAAGTTGAAAATTTGTCCTCCAGCTGTTCCTTATATGTACATGTAACTTTTCCATCCTCTTATTGCTACCTGTCCTAACTTTTTTGGAATGTGTAGCTCTCATGACATCCAAAATGAGCCACTATTTGGCATTAAATTTCAAAATGTCTCACTTTCAACATTTGATATGTTATATTCTACTTTGAATAAAATATAAGTTCATGAGAATTGTAAATTAATCCATTCCCTTTTTACTCACAAATTAAATTAAATTAAGTCTATCAACATGCAGTGGACAGCTTCATTGATCATAATAAGAAAAATGTTCTGCTTGCCACACTGTTTACTGTATATAATTAATTCCGAATGTAAATAAAGGTTCCTCTTCAGGAACTCGAGCTGTGTCGAGAATGATCGTGACGTCTCTAAATCGTGTGTGATCAGTCCAATGGAGACGTCATAGGCGGGTGATGTCAGAGATGAGGAAGCAAAAAGCACGAGAGGCGCAGCCAGGATCAGCCTTCTGTCTTCAGCAAGTGTTCTGTGCGTGTTGTACTATTCAAAACATTTACATTTGTGAGTCTTATTTAGTGTTGTTTGTCATCCCACAAAAGTATGCCAAAAGCACCCTCCAAGACCAAACATGAAATGGGAGAAGGCAAGCAGCATTTCATACTGTGTGTCCCTACCTGTCCTCGCTACATCTCAGGTGGGGATACACACAGTTTGTGCGCTGTTTGCCTGGGAGCGGAGTGTAACGCATATGCAGGTCATCGATTCATCGGTTAAATTCAGGCATATAACATGAAACCTTTTTCCACTAAATGCCTGGCCTGGCGCCAGCCTCGCTGGATTTAAATTATTTACTATAAGAAATTCCAGAGTCACGTGGTCGAGCCTCAAAGGGGACATGAACAACCCCCCCCCCCCCCCCCCACACACACACACATAAGCACACACACGCAAACAAACTTTTCTTTATGCTTTTTATGTAAGTCCTTAATAATATGTATTTTGAATATGTTGTGCGTACAATGGTTAATCCTTGTTATGTGAGGATTATAATTTTACTATTTTATAAATTGGAAATGTTTCTCCTCATTTTAACTTTCTCAAATAGAGTCATGTTTTCTGTAACTCTACTCCTGACCAGGTTGTAAAACTTTATGATCCCTCTGGGAAACAGGACAGGAATGCTATCTCTTACAAAAAGAATGATAAAATGTACTCAGACGTAGTCTAAAAGTATATAGTATTGTTTTGTTGGTGCATTGAGATGTTTCCCATATAAATTGGGACTATCTGCAATTTATTACCGTGTGTTAATCTTTAAATGTGTGTAATTGTGCATTTGAATGTAACTTCGTGTTTCTGTCAGTTATATATGTACTGTTTGGTGTTTTTGGAATTGTCATGTTGTGACCCAACTATTCCCCTGTGTAAAATGTGTGTAAAATCTATTAATCTTGAATTACAAACTTGGTAGAATATCACTGCTGAAATCTGATAAGCCCCAAAGTTAGTAGGGTGGGTGTTTCCACAGAGACAAAGGAACTTTTCCCCGCTTCAGATCGCGTACGTTCATTGGTTGTTCACGCGAACAGAGGCGTGAACCATCCCAAGCCATAAGAGCCGTCCGAACAAGGTCCGCCCTCTCTCTTCCTTCTCACACGCTGCTAACTGGCTGCGACCAATGTCGCTCCCGCTCGTGCCCATGGTATTTGAAAGGTCCAACAAACAATGTTCCAGAATTTGTCTTCCTTGTGTGGAGAGGCGAATAGTTGAATAAACTTAGTAATGAAAAGAAAACATTTACTCATATCTCATATCATAGCACAGGGACTGAGGGGACAGTCATTCTCATGGCTCCTCCGGAAGCTTTCGTTTTCGTTGTTTTGTTTTCTTTTCATTACTAAGTTTATTCAACTATTTGCCTCTACACACAAGGAAGACGAATTCTGGAACATTGTTTGTTGGACCTTTCAAATACCGCGCGATTCCGCAGCAGCCCCGGGCTGGAAGACAAAGGACCACGCTGTTCCAGCGCATGCCAGTCTCCAGCACGCGCACGCTGGTTTTAAAAGACCAGCGCACAAAGCGTCACGAAAAGACCACGCTCACGCACACTGGACACTTTGCAAATATAATTTTTCTATGGAGATTTAAAAGCTGCTTTAAAGTTGGTCTATGATTTGAATTGTTGGCTTCCAAAAGTTTACCGTCTATGATTTTGATAACCGAGCTCATTCTGTGACCACGCTGTCTCTCTCTCACCCCCCCCCTCTCTCTCATTCATTCTCTCTCTTTCTCTCTCTCTCTCTCTCTCTTTCTCTCCCTTATTTGGATTCCGTTATGTCTTGTACAAAGTTTACTGTCTGTATTGTCGTACGCGTATTTACTCTGTGTGATTTGTAGCTTGATGTATTATTAGTCAATTATTAAAAACCCATATATTCATGATTGCCTTTGCCTCCACCCCGCTCACATTACGAGTCACTGAGATGTCTGATCTAGCTACAAGCTTTATTTTGAGAAACTAAATTTATCATAATGATAGGATAATGTTTTCATGGCCAGATAATATTTTTCCTTGAATTATAAGAAGTGATAACTTTGTTGAAAATTTATAAATCAATCTTACAGCCATTGCTGGACAAACCACTGTTTGATTTGCAGTAATTTACAGTAAGATATATCACTATAATTGATATGAAGAATGGAATATTGACATATTAATGAGTAAATTACAGTGCCCTGTAATGATTTATTGATGAATGCAATTGAGCTATTTTTCATAATCAATAAAATTTAGTGTAACTGTCATATGAGATATATATTAATCATATTCCTGATTAATTTTTCAAATTCCCTATATATCATTTGAGTTAATTATTATGTGCAACCCATTGTTGTTACATTAATTGGTGGAGAAATGCGGGCATTTCAAACGTCGTTTTGTGAGCAATCAATCTGTGTATATGGTTTTTAATAATTTCTGCACGTGCGCTATTATTATGTACTTGTGAGATAAGTCGAACTCACTCCTAACTGACTGAGGCAAAAAGCTGATCAGTCAGCACGTTAGGTATTTATAGAAACTTAACAGTATAGTCACTGTTATTTTTAATGAAAGTAAACTGCAGTATAATGTTACAAGTCCCCTGTTAAGAAAGACCAAAATCTTTTTACAGTGAGAACATGTTAATATGAATAATTAAAAGATAAAGAAATCTTTTATTAGTTGCAACATGTAAATCTGAACATGAGCGATGTTCCTCTGATTCAGTTAAAAAGGCCTTGCTTATTAAATATCGTTATTGAATTTGTGGTAAACCACAGTGATATTCAAAAATAAACGATAAAAACTCCTGGTCTAAAATTGGCTTAGATACCCGATTTTAAACCTAAAACATTTAAATCATAAGTGCTATTTTGATAAATGTTTATGGGAGTCCAACAGATGAATTCCTGTTTTTCACATTTGTGTCTGGGCAGTGAAACGAATCCTGTCTTTACACTCTTGTGCAGTATTTAGCACCTCAGAGATCATACAATTTTTTTCTGTTTGCTACTTGTGATTTTTGATGCAGAAAATCAGCCTGACAAACGATCAGATTCTAAGTCATATTGAAATTGTAATTCCGCTATCTAAACACCAGAGGGAACTCGTGGTTTAGAAGTTTCAAGTTACGCCCTGCTTTCTGATTCCAGCTTGCATGAGTGCAAGTCGCCATCCCGTGGCCGTTTCAGATAATGCGCTCTAATTGCTAATCTTTTTCCCCTTGAGGTATTGAATTAGCTGTTTAAATTCTCGATGATTATTTGCATTTACAGCTTTGCTCGTGCGAATATTATTACAGGGAAACAAAATAATTTTCCCTTCCTTTGACTCTTTACATGTACTTTGAGTTTGGTTCAAACATGATTTGAATTAAAACGTAATTGTTTAATAGTGGAAATCTAGATGTTTCAGGTCAACTACTGATTGACCCACTTAGAAGGTAAGCCATCTAGTGGCAGTCTCCTGTTAAATCGACTAACAGACCTCTGTCTTTTCCATTCTGTTTTGAATTGCATGTCCACTTTTACCTTTTTTGATTAATCTCACCCTGTTTGACTAATTTCATAATTATTAATGATAACTTACAGCTATCATTGGTTATAGGATATTGTTCAGATTTTCCTTTTAATTCTTACATGCTTATTTTAAATTTTGATTTAAACCAGTTTTGAATTTTTAATTTGAATTAAGTTTTCTGCTCAGCAGGTTAACCACAGAGAGGCAGTACTTCCCCCCTTGTTTATTTGATTGTAGAACTCCCTTGGTGATTGGACCGTCATCTCAGATTTCCAGTGAGCAAGGCTGCCCGACCGGTGCCCGACTACTGGCTGTGAGTGAAACTCGATTCCTCTTGTCTCTGTCCGTTAGCGGCACGCAGTGGACACATCAGCAATTTGGCACTCCAAAGGTTGTGTTAAAAGTCACAAGCTATTCGAGAGGGCACAACGCCAGAGTAACGGAGGACCGGGGACACTGCGGTTCAGTGTTTGGGGAGCACCGGAGAGGTTGACCAAGCCACTGGTTTCCACCTGAATGACTTAAATTCACCCAGGTGAACCAAATGTGATAAAACCCATCCACTTATTATAAGCCAAAGAATATTAGATATTCCCCCGGATATATTTTAAGTGTTTGACCCTTTTGCTTCTTTAAGCCACACCATATTTGTAGGTTTCCTACCCAGATAGCACACTCACCTGTTGGCCCTATCTTAAAACCTAGCAGTAGGCTTAGGCCTCCTTATTCTCACTAACACAGTGTGTTTCTATTGTTTTTATCTCATTTCAAGTGTTGTTTCAGTTTGATCTTTTTCTATCCTCTGTTCTGTTGTGATTTGTTTCTTTCATTTCACATAGAGACAGTGACCTTGGGAGCCAACACGAAGCTAAATAGTAGAGCGACAACCAGCAGCCGGTGTCATCACGCGACCCGCTAGGCTACTGCCTGTCAAATCTCCATTTCAGGTCCTTCGTTGACCCAAGTTAATTGGCTTCTTAACTGTCTGACTGTTTGCATCAGTTAGCCCCAAAATTCTCATAAACGGCACAGCCCGTATGAATATAGCTCGTTAAACATAGAAAAAACTTGCATTGGTCTTTTTGTGTGTGTGTGCTGTGCTTCTCTCACCGACAGAGAGTCAGGATGTTCCAGTCATCCAGTCCAGCAGTCCACGGGGGCCACCTCTCGAGATGGTTGAAAGAAGTGACGACCCCCTTCCTGCCCAAGGATGCCAGTAACCCAGAGCAATTAGACACCGATCTAGATGAACTGATGGCACGCGATCCAAACCAAAGCGACTACTACAAAGAACTCGCCAGGATCTTCGGAAGCCTAGTTCACATTCTCGTTGCCCAGGCACGGAAGGACCAGGCCCCAACCCAGAGTCATCTTGATCCAACCTGGTCTCACAGAATTCCGTGAAATGTCCACGGGTCCTTAACTCAAAATCCGTGAAGCCATCACGGAATTGCCCCAAATTCCGTGACCCGGCCACGGATATTTCTCCAACGCAAGTCAATGACACTGACCTCCCGTGATCCACACACGGATACCCGTTTCAATGACGGAGTACAGAACTCGCTGAACGGACGTGCTTTCTCATTTGGAAACGCAACATTTGAAGTATTTGTTTCTTTTCCAATATCAAATGCCATAATGACATTAACCAGACAGCTGTTGTAGTTATTGCATTGTCCTGTCATCATAAAAATTACGTTTGTTTCAGTTACAAAAGTCCCGTGATGGCACGGACCTCCACAACCTGACCTCACTCACTTGTTTAGGAACTTACAAGCTTTTCGTCGACACTGTTGCAATGGCATGTAATTAACTTGGCATTGTTTCTCGTCCTGTCATCATAAAATCCAGTTTGATGGCGTTTTACACACATTTTGGCTATAGTCAGAACTAAAATCTGTGATAGGAGCACGGAGTGAGTCTGTGTTTAGATCACGGATAACTCTAACGCAAGTCAATGACACTCATCTTCCGTGGTCCACACACGGAAACCCAGTCTCACGGCAGTTCGTGATTTTCTCACGTAATTTAATCTATTTATTCGTGGCAGGCACACGTTTATTTCCTTATTTTCATGATTGCAGCACGTTTTTTTTAAACTAATGCATTTCAACTGGAGGCATCTTTCGTGCATCAGCACAATATTTTCTGATTAATTATTATTATTATTATTTAATTTTTCACAGGACAACAGAAGAAACTCACTGAAACTTGAAAAAAAAATCGGAGCTTAACTTACTGTACAAAACTGAGCAACATACTGTATTGCTGGTGACAAAAACACATTAAAACTTTTTTAGCTGTAAAATGCGCAATGGTTCTTTTTTTACTTTTTCATTGATTTTTATTTTTTTCATAGGCCTAGATTTAATTCAATATAATTCAATATCAAGTCCTTGGCACATAACTGTAACACATTTTCACATTAAGAAACAATTTAGTTTAAATAAAAAGAACAAAAAATATATACAAATAAATAAATAAATTATTTATTAGCGATAGGCCTACAGATTTATTTTTTTTAATTTATTTTTTATTTTTTTACTTTAGACTTTAAAGTTAAAAGTTTTTATTAAGGCTATTGTAAAGGCTTCTTAAAAATGATGTCGCTGATGAGCCTCTGATCGCTGTCAGATTCTGTGATATGAATGTCCGCTAATGGGTTTAGAATGAGCCCCGCTCGGCCCGTGTTCTGGCTTACTGTAATATTTCACCTGTAATAAGACCGAAATAATATAATTAAAATAAAGAAATGAATGAATACATGATAACATCTAAATAAATGTTGATAGATTTAGCGTTATAGTTTTAAAATATTAATAAACAGCAAATCAACACAGCTTCGAAATAATAACCGAGAAATACCTAAATAATAATAATACATAATTAATAAACAGCGCCGCCCCTCCCACTACGCGCATCACGCGCTGTGCGTCAACCCCAAAGCGTCAAAAACTGAAGCGTGGTCAAGCGCCTCTAGCGTCACTGACATGAGATGTTTATCGCTTTGAAATCACGTTCAAGAAGTCTCATTCAGCACACATCGCGATACTTTCCATCAGTTTGCAAGAGCCGCAGGTTGGGTGAGTTATACAGTCTATGGTGAGAAGTAGTAAATATGCTATTTTAATGCCTGTCCTAAAACGTATTCTGTCTTCTTTATTAATCAGATGAGCGCCTTATGTTTACTCTCTGTATTACATCGGTCATCCGAGGCTGTCTTTGAGTTTCATTGTGTTTAACTAAATGAACACAGCTGCTAACTGGTTAAACTCTATCGGTCACGTGACGTGACGTGACGTGCCACAGACCTGGGATCGTTTTATATTCATTTCAGGTTCAAAGATGTAAGTTGTATTTGTAGTAAAATCATGGTAACCATGACACCTACAAAAGTAGGTAAAACCCAGTAAACAAGACATTTACCATGTTTTTTTTTTGTTTTTTTTTGTTTTTTTTTTAACCACAGTAACTGTAGCTTTACTGTAGTATAGTAATAGCACATTAATCACCAAATTAACTATAGTTGTACCACTGTAATGGTAGTGTTTTAATGTGCTTTTATATGACTTATTTCACAGTAATCACATTTACTGTACCATGCTTGTAATACCTTTTTAATGTAAAAAAAAAAAAAAAAAAAAAAAAAAAAAACCTTTTTCCCATATTGCAGTTCAATTCATATTGGTTTATATCTTACATATTTTGCTCACAGATCACTATTAACATTCTGTATATAATTCTGTTTTATTTTCTTTCCCCTTGTATTAATTTTTTAGCTGAAAAGACGTAAAGTAAGCAGTCACCCCAGTGGTGTTTGTGGAGAGGTATTCCTTCAGAAATGGAGAAGACAGAAAGCTGCAGAGGCAGGTTGGTCTGTGATAGTTTGTCCCTTTTATCAAACATTCCTGTTGTTATCATTTGCACAGCATTTTGTTGTTTCTTAAACTGTTGTACAGTCCAAATACCCACACTTGCCATCTTTGCACATTTCCTTTATTTGGCCCAAGTGAGCATGAAGATCACAATGTGTGTCGATCTTAACATGACAAAGTTCGTTTCAACTTTGTATTTTAAAAGAAACTTCTAAATGTCTTTTCAATAGTCCCTATTAAAGATGACAATTTATTTTGTGGTGCTTCTAATTAAGTGATAAAAAGAAGTTACAAATGATGTACAAAATAAATATACTTTTCTGTGCACCAAGAAAACATGCAACACTTTGTTTTACTACTAAATTAGTCTCAATTTCTAATTATTATAATTAATATTTCACAAACATTGGAAAGTTGCGTGACCTCCTGTGAGATCTCTGCAAAAAGTCTCACATTAATTCCAAAACATGATGCATGATGGGATACACTAAGCGTTGTATAGCGCTCCGGAGCAGTATTGGAGAGGTTTAGTGTGTGTTAAGGACACCGTGCTTTGGCATTATTAAGACCGGGGACAGTCTCATAGTCACGTACACACACTCTCAAGTGAATAAGACCTCAAGTGTGGGTATCTGGAAAGGGGAAAAGTCTTTAAAATGATCCCTAAATACAGTCGCACGTCAAAGTCTTAATAATTCACTAATGCTTTCATGGTCTAAAAAATAATGTATGTAAGTAATGTATAAGTTAAAGTATATAGTAATGTATAAGTTGCATGTAATGAAATAATATTTCCTTTCTTTCTGTCTTACAGGATTGTTTGCAGATAATGCTGTTCTTCTTTTTCAGAAGTTTTTGGGGAGCCAACCCTCACAAACCTTCCTAAAAACTAAAAGAGCTATTACTGAGTCTCAACGACTCTTGCCACGATCAGCTCTTCCCAGGTACATTTGTTTACTCATCAAATGCTCTGGTCTGAATCTTACTTTAAATTAACTTAATTATATGTTTAATGAGCAATATTGCTCATTGCACACAGAGTAAGATTATCTTGTTTCACAGAAGAGAAGGAAGACCAAGGAAATGATTTGCTCAGGATGAGAAATGAAGATGGTCATCTTGTGCTCAAGCAAACAGAAGTCCTCTGGTATGTGTGTGTTGAAGCAATGCTGTGTTACAGGACTTTATGATGATCTCTCACAGGACTGGTCATGTCAGCCGTAATTATTCTTTCCAATGTTTTTATATTTATTTTATTTTATTTGATACAGCTATAATAATTATAGCATGTTAGCAAAGTTTGACTGGAACATTTTTAATCTAAAGTTTTAAAAAAACACCACCTGTTATTCTTAAAAGCATACAAGTGTCATAAAAGTGGTTTAATTGATATAAACACCAATTGATATTATCTCACTGTTTTGTGAATGTTGTGTTATAAATTGTGAATTGATAGTTGATTGGTTTGAGCAAAGCCTTACACTGCACAGACTAAAACACATTTGTGAGAGAAGTCATTAGCTCTGGAGAAAGATTCTAGAGGAAGAAAACACATTTACTGCAACAAAAGATGAATTCTAGAGTCTCTGAGAACTACACATGCTAATGGAGTCTCATGAGCAAGTCCTTTGCCTCTGTAACTTTTTCTAAATTCTTGCATAATGAAATTGTTTATTGCAGTATTTTAACAATTTTACTTTGTACAGATGATCTCATCAAACCAAACGAGGGGTTTTGACCAAGTGATGCTCTTGAAAGGAGTGAAAGAAGAGGATGTGGTAAATTGTCTTCAGAGAAAAAGCTTCTCAAAAGATCTTAAAACAGCTTGAAGAATGGTAAGTGTACAGTACTACAAGGGTCATAGTTACTCACCCTGCGAAAATCACACAGAACATAAGATGAGCTCTATGTCCATTAAACAACTTCATCTGGATTGTTTGTTTCACTTTGACCAGGTCTGGGATCTTAGGACTGGGAGATCTCACTTGCACCCAGTTAACCTCCATAGAGAACATTTATCAGAAGCGCTGTCTGGGTAGGGCAAGAAACATCATCAAGGATGCCTCTCACCCTAACCATGGACCTTTCACCCTCCATCCATCCGGCAGGCGTTACAGAAGCCTACGCTCTCGAACTAGTAGACTCAGGAAGAGCTTCTTCCCCAAGACTGTGACACTCCTGAACACCACACCACCAATCTATCCTGCACCTGCTCTTTTACTGCACTGGTCACAGTACTTTACATACATGTATTGCACTACTCATATTTTGCACAGACTGCACATGGTTAAATCCATTACACTATAAACTGTCTAAAGCTGTTACTGTACAAGCACAGTAAACTATTTCTACAATAAATATAATTGCACTACTATTATTTTGCATATAATTGTTAAACTATCCTTTTGCACACTCATTCAACTGTATTTATTACCACTGTTCTCAAGTTCCTGCTATTCATAATGTATATATAATTCTTCTTTGCTCTGTTCATAATGTACATACAATCCCTACATTAAATTCATATTTATATTCTGTATATACTCTGATCAATATTGTATATAGCAACTCCACTGTACATTCTGTATATCATAAGCTTTACTTACTCTGCACTTTTATGTATATAAAACACTATATTCTTGCACTTCTGGTTAGATCCTAACTGCATTTTCATTAGCTCTGTACTTGTACTCTGCATAATGACAATAAAGTTGAATCTAATCTAATCTAATCTTCTGGCTGAGAACAAGCTACACCACATCAGTGCTGGATATCAACCAAAAGCTGTTTCCAGACACGAGAGAAGATCACGATGAAACCAGTTTAGATGTGTTGATAAGGAATCATTATTTTCTGAAACAGTATCAAATGTCTTATATGTATCACATGATCTGTATCACAGTTGACTGGATGGGACTGGGACTTTTAAGGACATTTCATCACTCATCTGTGTGAACTGATTAATATATGAGGTTAATGTATTTTTGATTATGAATAATTATTTTCCTTGAATCTTATTTGTCTTGATGCTACTTTATCATCTTTATAGTCTATGCTTCAATAAAATGAATATGACGAATATTGTGTTCTGAAGATTCTTGTTAAATACATCATTTTACTAGGTAGGCTCATATGTGTTTATTTTAGACTTGGAAAAACTACATAATCATTATTGGGATTATTTTTTACTTAAGACATAAAAATATTTGATCAGATTAATGACATCTGGGACATCAGTACACCAGAAAGTTATTATTGTTTATATTTAGTAACCAATGCCAATTGTTTTGTGAAAGAAAGGGAGTTACGAGATTAATTATTTTGCATTACAAGATGGTGCCATGGGCTTTATAGTTACAAACACTTGAGGGATAACTGAGAATGTAGCAGGAATGATCAACGTGGATCTTGTACTGCATTAAAACCAAGAGCACACACATTACTGATGTCCAGCACCTGAGCAGCAAGATACAGGGGTGAGAGGACATTTTTACACTGATTTCTGCTAATTAGTTATTAGTAATATATATATATATATATATATATATATATATATATATATATATATATATATATATATGAATGAATTTGTCCTTGTGTAATAGTGAAGTATCACAAGTGTATACATTGTCCTTGATTACTGCTTAAGAGTGGGGAATAGATAATGGCATGTTGTTGCAGGTTCATCCATTATATTTATTGATGTTTACTTCAAAAATCAAATAAATAATCTATTATTTTCATTATTAAATCATTTCTTTCTAATTTTTCAATGTTTCATCAGATAGCCTCACAATGTCCTGTCAAAAGGTATAATAGCAATGATGTAAGAATTAGAAAACAGAGGACTGTGAAAACTGTCAGATATAAATGTGACTCAGCTCAGTTTGTTGTCCATGATGAGGAGAATACATATATGTAGGTTTTACTGCCCTTCTACCCCAGGGGCCCAGTAGCACCCCCCGGAAGAGCCAAAAACTGTACTTTTCAAATGGCTGTAAATCAGAGTCCAATTAACATATCAAAGCGAAAATCAGCATGATTACTACTTATGCTATGCTGATAAAATAATGTTGGGCACAGTTTTCAGAAATGAATGGAAAGGTGGGCATAAAGGCATTTTACATATTGCATACTCTAAAATACTAAATTTCACCATGCCTCTCAAATATATCATAGTGGGTTTACACAGTGAACATATTTATATGTCTAGTTTACCATTCAATATATTATTTATTTCATTTCGTTAATAAAACTTTTTAAACTACATTACCCATAAGCCTCCATCGTTCTATCTATGGAAAGGGAATACTAGGCGCTGTTTTTTGTAGTTCATTGAAGTTATTCTTAGGGTTAGTGTTAGGATCTCTGTAAAAAGGTGATTTTTCT